>NW_019942971.1:139602-151770 GCF_002910315.2 Salvelinus sp. IW2-2015
ACTTGTTGCTACCAATAATGTGTTTCACTGAGGTTGAGGAGTAGTGACCCCTGCAAATATAGTGTGTTGTGTCAATGTTGAGGTGATAATGGTGTTTATGGTGTTGACAATGGTGGTAGCCAGAGTTGACCCTGAAAGGATTGTGTTGACCAATGGGATGGAAGTGTGAGTTGACTCTGACTGGGTTTTGTTGACCATCGTCACCCCAGTGTTGACTTGTTAATAAACTCCAGCCAGGCAGACAGGGTTACGTGTACTTTCACCTACCAGGGGAACATCTGGTGGGTTTTCAAGGCTTAAAAGACAGTCTGAGCTSCATCTTAGATATTGTGGTAGCACTTTTACATGCTCTGCTATCCACTGAAAATGCCTGTATGGAATKTTGCATCTTTGTGGCCAGTGTCTGACTGTGATGTACTTGTTGGTGTACAATTATAGTTGTTTGAAATGGGCAAATGCTAGTTTTAMTGAATGAATACATCTCTACATGTTCTAGATATAGAGTATCATSTTTTATTGGGGGAATCTGCWAATGAATCTCTATCACTGCTTATTTCCATGRACAGAAGAGCAGTTGAACAGGTAGATGGAGAAGCAGCTGACTATTGGCCTGTCTCTGTTGCTGGTGCTCCTCCTAGTCATGCCTGAGGTGGGGGGGYGGAAGGAAGAGWCCCAGAAGCGCCCGTCCCGCTCCTCAGAGCTAAAAGCAGGCCGCTGCTCCTACACCTTTATCGTTCCCCAGCAGAAACTGAAGGGGGCGCTGTGCGTGAGCACCGAGTCCACCACCGGCGCCTCCAACCACTCAGAGGTAACGGCTCTGCGGGGTGAGTTGAGCCGTCAGCAGGAACAGCTGGAGAAGCTAAGGGGCCAGCTGGAGCAGGAGGGGGCCCTGGTTACGGAGGTACGGGCGCTACGGAAAGAGAGCGGCAGCATGAACTCCCGCATCGCCCAGCTCTACGCCCAGCTGCTGCAYGAGGTTATGTACAGGAAGGACCAGGTGGTCGAACAGAGGCGGGTCGAGAACCTACTGCTCAACGCCACCGCACAGGTAATCAGACAGAGAGCATTGTGGGAACAGCTGTGTTCATAAGGGGGAAGTTAGAATCATATAACTACAGGCATGTAGCACCTTGATACATCCCTGATTGTCCCGTTGTCTGTTGCTCGGTCATGGTGGACCAACATCCCAGATGCTGCAGATCTCCAYTAGTTACAGGGAGCTGGAGAAGAAGTATGGAGCCCTCACCTCCATGATGAGCAACCAGAGTCAGCTCATCTCTCCCGGTGGAGATAGCTGTGCCAGACCACCAAAGAAACTTACCCCACCTCACAGTAGGCGGGAGCTCTGTATTATAAATCTACTGCAGTTCGTTATTCAGTTGGCCTTTCCTCAAGCTATTGACCCCTACCCCGATGAAGCTAAAGTTGTACCATAACATACTACTTTACCCACAATGTGTCTGTCAATGTCTTTATATTATTTGTGTTGTATGGACAGGGATGACCTTGAACCCCTGAGTTCCAGTTCCAGTGGGCGTCTGATATGACAGCTCACAGTCCAAGGAGATGGCTAATGAATCGTTCAGAGAACCAGGGCGGCCCCTTCCACTACAAGCCACAGGTAGGGAGAAACCCCTGCAGGACAAAATGTGGCTCCCCACCACCATGGCGCCCACCCTACCTGACGCCCCCTTCATAAGCTTTCCCTGTCCTCCGACCCGGTTAACTCATTGGCACCTCTCAGAGCTTTACATACTGCAACGGCGTTTAAAGCTTAGACCAACACTGTCTATTGTAGGAATGAAGGTCCTGTCTTTGTAAGGACACAGTAAACAGTGTATCGTATCTTCCGCCGGCCCACCCTGCCTCGCGCGGTTCATCACACATTATAACTCACCTTTTGTTTTGATTTCAGTCAATACATCGACATATCTCAATTGGTTCACTGCATGTTGTTTCAAGATTTTATTGGTTTTTCGATATGTTTTTCGTCACCTTGACCAACACAATCATACAAACAAGCTGTTTTCTTTCGGCTCCTTCAATTGCTTTTGGTGTGTATGAAACGTTGTCAGTATTTTGTCAGTTGTTACTTACCACTCCCAGAAGACACTTAGCAGAAAGCTCGGGAGTCACTGCACCCTCTGATAGACTTTTGTTATCTCTTGGGAATGCACCTAATACAATTGTCTAATAACTTGCCAGCTGTTCTCAGTCAGAGTAGAGAAGGGGCGTTGTTAAGAGTAACACACACACGCATACACACAACACCACACACACACACACACACACACACACACACACACACACACACAACACACCACACACACCAACCCAACACCACATTACACACCACCCACCACACACACCACACACAAACACACAACACAAAGTTGACGATTGAAATATACATTCATATTCATCATAATATTTGTTTATAAATACACAATCACTCATATATACATCTCTTTTAGAAACCTTAACCATACAAAAGAGCTATATCCACAACCTTTTCCGTACCACCTCTAATCACAATTTGTCAGCACCTCCCTCTAAAAGAGGAATAGGCTATGAAATTCCAAATAAAACATTATTATTAGAATCTACAAAAAATCCTAATATTACCAGCATACACATACAACAAACCACTCTCTCTCACACACACACACGACCACACACACACACTACCACACCGACACACACACTGCACACGCTCACGCACACACACTACACACACCCTAACAAACACACACCCTAATCACAGCCTCTTCTATAGGACATTTGCTGATGTAACCTTAGAACTTACAAGTGATCACCCCCATCACAACTGCACATTCCGCAGTGCGCAATGGAATGTGTGCAAATTACAAGCAGAGCAATCAGATGTGTGACACCACCTTATGACAGAGCTCCGCCCACAGTGGCAGCTGAAGCAGCAGCAGCAGCATGGAGACTTCACACCCGATGTTACAAGTAGACCCAGAGCTTATGTGTGTGTTGATGAGTGGGACTAAGGAGATTACTTGCTTATAGAATAGTGTACGGTTACAGTAATGACAACCTTTGTCTGGACTTGTGTGAGAAGAGGTGATGCTTAGCCTTTTCGTGTCCGTTCATCGGTGTTATGTCTTATCTTTGCCCAGTTTGACAAAGGACATTCAACATGTGTGGTGAAAGAATGTCTTCGGCAGTAAAGAGATAAGCTGAAGCAAAGCGAGAAAACATGTATCTGTGACCCTGTTGGCTCTAAAACAAACAGAATTCCAGACCCCTCTCTCCATTACGTGTCTCACTCCCTCATTTCCAGCAGTTGGTTGAGCCTGCCCAGTGGCAGATGGATGGAGTTTGGACGTTYTGGACTTCCATTAGTTCCATTGCAACAGGCAGGCTCAATCGAGCACAATTAKGACTATTTGAACCCAGGTATGTTTCCCGAAATCCTAACTGCCTTTGTGAACCACATACCTACACCATCTCTGTCCCTCAGGACCCTGGAGGGACTGCCAGCATGTGCTGGACACGGGCGAGACCACCAATGGGATCTACCTGCTGCGTCCACAGAGCGCCAACCGGCTTCTGCAGGCCTGGTGTGAACAAACCAAGGCCCAGGGAGGCTGGACCGTCATCCAGAGGAGACAGGAYGGATCAGTCAACTTCTTCAGGACCTGGGAGCAGTACAAGGTGCTCTCACCTCCAGTGTGCAGTGAGCCACTAAAAGTGAAGCGCTCAAGAGCTTGTTATGACATCAGACAGTGTGCTATTACCACTGCAATACAAAACACACAGTGAGTGTGTGCACTGCAGACCAATAATCCTTTCCCCTCCTCCGTTTGCCTTTMATTTCAGCTGATTATATGTCATGAAACAYGAGCTGTATAGTTACTGTAATTGACAACCATCACAGTGGGCTCTAAAACCCAGCTGGTATTACAGCTCAGAGACTCAAGAGTATACTTCAGTTGAGGACGGTTTAACACCACAGAAGTCATGAAAACTATTGCTACAGTGAACMTAACCCTAAACTATCTGTTGTACCCCTYCACCCCAGCAAGGCTTTGGGAACCTGGATGGAGAGTACTGGCTGGGTCTGGAGCACCTCTACTGGCTGACCAAGCAGGCCCACTACAAGCTTCGGGTGGCCATGGAGGACTGGCAGGGCCGCCAGGTGTTTGCAGAGTACGACAGCTTCCGCCTGGAGCCTGAGAGCGACTGGTACCGTCTGAGGCTGGGGGAATACCAAGGCAACGCCGGAGACTCAATGTCCTGGCACAATAACAAAGCCTTTACAACTCTGGACAAGGATAAGGATGCTTATTCAGGTGAATCCTCTCTCTCTCTACTACCCTCTCYTTTTTCATTTCTGCCTCTTTTCATGGCTGCCTGTTTGAGCACCCAGGTTTGGCTTGATGAGTTGGTTTCTCTCTCCATTTCCTCATTAGGGAACTGTGCCCACTTCCAGAAGGGGGGCTGGTGGTACCACATGTGTGCCCACTCCAACTTAAACGGCGTGTGGTATCGAGGGGGTCACTACCGCAGCCGCTACCAGGACGGGGTTTACTGGGCAGAGTTCCACGGCGGCTCCTACTCCCTCAAGACGGTCACCATGATGATCAAACCCACCTAACCSTCTTCCCGTTAGATATACACCACAGGAGGTTGGTGGCATCTTAATTGGGGAGGACGGGCTCGTGGTAATGGTTGGAGTGGAATAGTTTAAAATGTGTTTGATRCCATTCCATTCACTCCGTTCCAGCCATTATTATGAGCCGTCCTCCCCTCAGCAGCCTCCTGTGTTATACACATGTCAATCATGCATCACGGCAATATTATGGTTCCTTCATGGATAAGGAAGGATGTTAATGAAGTTCTTATATGTTAAACAGGTATGTTAATAAGACAGCGTTAGACTGACATGCCAACACAACATGTGGAATTGTTTTCTAACTGCAATGTATTTATTTTATAAAAAATTGCAAAACAATGTTTGAAGATTACACCACAAGGTGAAGTAGGAGTAYGTTTCTTTTACTAATGAGAACTGAYATTGTGGTTTGATGCAGTGGTGTAAAGTACTTAAGTAAAAATACTTTAAAGTACTWCGTAAGTCGTTTTTTGGGGTATCTGTACTTTACTATTTATATTTTTGATGACTTTTACTTTATTACATTCTTGAAGAAAAKAATATACTTTTTACTCCATACATTTTCCCTGACACCCAAAAGTACTCGTTACATTTTTAATGCCTACCAGGACAGGAAAAWGGTCTAATTCAAGCACATAAAGAGAAAATYCMTGGTCATCTCTACTGCCTCTGATCTGGCAGACTCACTAAACACAAATGCTTTGTTTATAAATGATGTGTGAGTGTTGGAGTGTGTCYCTGGCTATCGGTAAATAAAAGAATGTGCTTAATATAAGGAAAAAGGTTTGCTTAATATAAGGAATTTGAAATTATTATACTTTTACTTTTGATACTTAAGTATATTTGAGCTATTGCATTTACTTTTGATACTTATGTTTATTTAAAACCAAATACTTTTTTACTTACACTCAAGTAGGATTTTACTGGGTGACTTTCACTTTTACTTGAGTCATTTTCTATTAAGGTATCTTTACTTTGACTCAAGTATGACAATTGGGTACTTTTTCCACCACTGGATTGATGTCATGTTTCAGTTTAACAGTTTCCTCTYTGCACAGCATCAGGGTAGGGTTTGAATTTCCTCTKTGAAACACTTGYTTCACACAGTAAGTGCTCTGCCTGAGATACACTAACTGGCACTAGCACAGCGTTAGGACCGAGCCTGGACCATCAGTCAGGGCATCCTGTCCCCCATCACCCTCACCTTGCTCAGCATGGGGTACCAGAGAACTACCATGATCTCACTCCAGAGGATGTTGGGCCTCCTCATGCTCATGCTGTTACATGGAGGTGAGTGGTTAATTTGTTCCATACTTATCTATTAATATCTATTGTTGTGATCGCTGTGTGGGTTATGATGTTTATGTTGACTGTAGTTTATCATATAGTTATTATCTACTCTGGTGATATAGTAACTGTTTGCTGTCTCCCAGGGTGGTACTTAAACATGTCCTCGCCTCCCGCTAACAAAACTTGAACGGAAGTTGATTKTTGACAAAGGAAATTAGTTTTAACCCCACAATGGCCAATTTGAAAACTAATATTTGAGAGCAATTAAAGTCAAGAAATTAAAGTATTCAATGAGCAATAAAAAAGTTATATTGATATGTTGCAATAATGCAATAAGGTAACAGTCATCAGTAGACAGGGACCTGAGTTTTTCCTGATCAGGTCACATGGATAGAAACAACTCAGGACCCAAATTAAAGGATACAATTATATAATGACATGAAATCACAAGAAACACACACTCACTCAGGTACAATACAGACACTGTTGATGTTATTGAGTGATATGTCAGTGTCTAAATGGGTGGGGTGGGTGTGAATTTCCATGTGGTGTAACATCTCACAAGGCAGAACAGTTCATATTTGATGTGGATTTCACATTGATGTCTTCATTCTTGTATGTTTTTACAGTAGTTACCTTTCCTCTTGAGCTCAACCCTCCCAGAKTGGTGGTGAGATATGGAGACTCAGTCTCAGTCAACTGCAGCACATCATCCACAGACCATGAGGGRATGGGCTGGGAGGCCACATACGGAGGTACAGGTTTTGAACAAGATGTCAACGTTGTCACYTGGACTGTGGATAAACKTACTGATTGGACAATAGAACCTAAATGCTACATCACTCTCAATGATGAGGGACAACCCTCAAAAGTACTTCCAGTCATTCTCTACAGTGAGTATTTTCCTCCTTGTGAATGTGAAAGGTATGTTTCTATTTAACTGTATATCAGCATTGAGGGTTTTTTATATTGTTGACCTCCTCTACAGAGACTCCAGACAGCGTGTCCATCTCTGTTCTGAGCCACTCTGGTCCCATGGTGGAGGGGACAGAGTACCAGCTGCAGTGTGACATACAGAACATCGCTCCTCTACAGAACCTGGTTGTGAAGTGGTACAAAGGAAATGAACCCTTAGATAATGTAACTTACAGTAACGTCAGTAAGACACCAGTGGATGTGTCAGATACTCTGATGATCAGCCCCARTAGARRWGATGATGGAGCTCAGTATAGATGTAGAGCAGAACTGGACCTGGGACCAGAGGGACCACAGCATACAGTGACATCAGAACCTCTCAGCATTACTGTACACTGTGAGTTGGCTATTAATCTTGATCGTTTTCATAAATCAAAAACACTTGACGGGTATGGCTTCCAATTGAAATCCCATAAGTTGCATAGTTTTGAGTGGTCTACTCTAAAAGCACCTCATTTCTCCTTAGATGCTCCTAAGTTCCTTCTTGGGAATGACACAGTGGAGGTGAGTGCAGGCAGTGATGTGTCTCTGAACTGCAGTGMTGAGGGGAACCCTCCTCCTGARATGAAGTGGAACTACACCGCTGCACRCAATGTGAAGTTGTCCACTGAGGGGCGCCAGAGGACTGTTAGAATCACCACAGCTGGGATCTACATCTGCACTGCCACGAATAGAGTTGGGACGGCCAMCAGAACAACAACAGTAACTATGAAAGGTAGAAAGGTAGTTATAACTGACCGACTGAGGGTAATGTTATGGTAGAAACGTAGCTGACCCTGATGTAGTGATTCATGTTGTCATAAGACATACTTCATATTCTTTCAGTAAGATGAATAAATGAATCGCATTTAATTCTAAAGAGCTGAATTGCGAAACAGAAATCCTAGATCACAAGCTAGCCTGAATCAATTTATCAACAGAATTGGTCTGAATCATGTCTAAACTCTCCTCATCTCCTTCTATTTCCTCCTCTTCAGATGACCCCACAATTATAATTATTGTAATTATTACATTAGTTATCCTGGTCAGTACCCTGATACTCCTGAACGTCTTCTGTATGTTGAGGAAAATACAAGGATATTATCATTTCATAACAATCAACACCACAGACGTCAACCAGCCAAACAACGTTCCAATGATGCCACTGTCTACAACAGGGGTAGACCAATCTGATCCAGAGGGGTATCCTACGAAGGTTTGAGGAGTTACCTAGGTAAATTAGGAAAACTCTGAGTTCAACTCGGGATAGCCAGTCATACGAAAGTGGCTCACCCTTTAGCCAGATACATTTCAGAACTAATCTGCTCCTGAGCAGGCTAACTCCAGCCCAGTAGAGGCTGCTGAGGGGAGGACGGCCCATGATAATGGCTGGAACGGAGCGTGGATGCCATTCCACTGATTGCGCTCCAGCCATTTACCAAGAGCCCGTCATCCCCAATTAAGGTGCCACCAACCTCCTGTGAACTCCACTTACACTGAATGAAACGACTGAGCCACGAGTTGAGGACCAATGAAATACGAATCCCTCCCGCTTATAAAGATTGCGTCAACATCCACTTCATTTTAGGATGACAAGCTTTTATTCATGAAATCTTTTTGTGTGTGTACATTTAAAAAAAAGTTTAAAATATATCACATTCCCAATTTAGTAATGACAGAATGTATTTTAAACTTCACGCAGTAACACTTTTGCATGACATGAAAATGATTTGGTCTACAAGCAACAATGGGATTTAATAAATCAAATCGACTGCGTGATCTGCAAAAAAAATATTTAAAATGTAAGATTAAGGTGGGGATTCAATTGGACTAGTATTTTCCTTGATTTTGAATGTGACTTTGAGTAACAAATCTATGTGAGTTTACTGTTAATGTACTTGTATGGGATTTGGAGTCAATGTCAACTATGTGTAGACTAGACACATAGCAACTTTGGTTTTAGAAGTGGAGGGACATATATATATATATTTTAAATATCCAGTCGGATAAACACTCCAAACAGCCTATGCGACCGCTCGGAGACGTCTGCATGGTCTTAAAGCATACCGTTGCCTCGTTTTGTATCAAATTCCAATGATAGACTGTGGGAGACAGAAAATGCAATTTCAGAATGTAGGGGGGGACATGCCCCCCATCCCCCGTCCCCAGTGAAAGTTGCACCCCTGCTAGGAATTACACTGTATAAGAAAATAACAAAAGGAAATGTATTACTGCCATGTGCTGGCTGCCCTCTTGAACAAATAGTGTTGTAAAATTTGAGGATTTATGTAAGTATGAAGTAGCTATGTGTGTGTGTGCTTACCTCAGTCTAGAAAATGAATCAGAATACTGTCGATACATGGGCCTTGATTCAGTGGTACAGTTTGTTGAATTGTGTTTAAACAATCTTAACTATGAGCTTTTTGTGTGACTAGCGTTTTTTAAATGCATTTGTAGATTTTTGGCTGTTCAAGTGTCTTGCATCTGTCATCATACAAAGGAATTTAATAAGAATGTTCATATTTCTATATCAATGCTTAATTGTATTGCTTGCTGTAGTCTAATTACAGTAGAATCTGAACATTCATTTTCCTTTATAAAACTATTTTCMAAACTGTTTTTAAAAGTAAATAAACAAGCGTCACTGCTTATGACATGCCACTGCCAGTCTGTCGCCAGTGAACATTTTATTGAAGAAAAACTATTTTCAAAACTGTTTTTAAAAGTAAATAAACWAGCGTCACTGCTTATGACATGCCACTGCCAGTCTGTCGCCAGTGAACATTTTATTGAAGGCAAATACATTAGGGAACTGTCCCTTTAAGAATTAGGATTTGGGAGTGACGCGGATATGAAAGCTAGTTTATTCCTCTTTCCTTTGCAACGAATATTGTTTAGATTAACTAGACTAGTTAGCGATAACTAGCTAAATTATAGGGAGAAATGATTCTCACTGTTTAGAAACGGAAAGGATACCAGAAGGGGTATTTGAGCGTCCTCGGAATTCATTTTCAGGATTGAGGCGTCCTCCAAATTGGGATAAGTTTGAAGAAGTTCTTTGTATTCAGGGATCCGCTGATAAGAAGACGTTAAACATGGACTGGGGCACGGATCTCTGGGTGAGTTTGCGAGCTGTCTGGGATCTGCCAAGGGCTTTAGCTCTCGTGAAGTTTTGCAAAGTATTGTTTTTGCCACTTTTAATGTAACGTTTCATGTAGGTTCTTCTATGACTATGAGCATAMCACGAGACGGGGTTTGATGGAGGTAGTCAAACAATGCTGAGAATTATTTAGAATTATTTTGTTACTGTTTTAAAACAAATGTTCTGCAATTCTATGTATTTGGACATGGCGTAGGCCTATGACCAGGGTGGGGAAAAAATGTAAACCACAGGTTAGGTGTATTTAGGATGCTTTGAACATTAAATGAACGCTCACAATTTGATGACTTTGTTACTTTGAGATTTTTGGGGGATAAAGTATTTTTTTTGTTTGTTTGTGGTTTGACACTTTATTCAGACAGTAATGAAATGAGATCGGGACACAGGCAAATGCTAGAAACAGTKGGAAGGTTGTAAGCAGGSATTGATCCCTGTTCTCATGTGGAAAGTTGTATGCTCARCACAGGAATTTTTAATGTTAATGGTTAATGGAAGTGGGTAACACTTTTTTTTCTTTTTTCTAAATGGGTCTGGAAGAAAATCCTACTTGYTTTACAGGAGAGTTGGCCACACCTGATCTATGTTTCCCAAGTGCTGGGTGTTTGAAAAATGTCTTAAAATCACCCAAGCTTAATGAAAAATCGAATGAATATCAATATTCAGGTGGTTTATGCCTACTAAGGATATAGATTGGGGGTAAGGCCCTGCGATAGACTAGCGTCCTATCCAGGGGGTGTACTTTACATCAAGYTGCCTCACGCAACARAAACAGGAGATGGGCTCCTGCYCTATGAGCCKKTCCGGCTCGTGCAAGCCAAGGCTCGTGCAATGATACTTACTACTTATGCTTACTATATAGTTGAAGATCCTTGCTGTCATCKTACTCTACATAGTCCCCCTACCATCTCTGCCTAGCTTGTGCACAATACTAAAATATTTTATTCCTGGAGCATTGAATATCAATGCTTATTTGTATAATTTATTCAAAACTGTCCATGAATAGCTGCAATAATACATAGCCTCATCATTCATTTTCAAAGACACAAGTAGCCATATCAGACTTCAAATATGTGAATACACTGGCAAAATTGGGAAGAAGTGGAATAATAAAATGTGTGGGGGAATGTCGGCAGTGTTGACAAGCACAGTAATTACCCTATATTTTAGCCCATTGTTGAGAATGAGAATTGTTCCACTGATCATACTGAAGTAAATTGATAATAAAATCTCTTGAAGACAAGATKTCATAAATCTGACCCTACACCCTAACCAAACAATTGTTCTATTCATTGCCCCCCCTCTAGAATCAAACATACAGTTTTCGGTTCACAATCTGTTTGACAAAATTATTCGTCACCAAACGAAGGGACTAATGCAAGTGTGGATGAAATCGACTTTATTATATGCTGTCAAAAGGCTGAATTCTATGAAGCTGATTCCTACTCCTAATATGTGATAGATGCCGCATGAATGCTGTTGGAACACTAATGCTCATGTTTTGGGAATGTCCTGTGGTGTCCCAGTTCTGGTCACATGTTTTAAATTGCCTTACTACAGTTTTGGGTTCCCCTGTGAACAAAGATCCACCTTTGTTTTTGTTGAMTGAGGRCTCTGSATTTGTACTGCAACTGGTTCAGAAAATGAATCATTTATGTGGGGTTGACATCAGCAAAAAAWRTTATCCTTAGTGCTTGGATTACCCCTACAATCCTCTCACCTCAAACATTTTCAAGATGTTGTTCGTATAGAGCGATCAGTGGCCGTGATAAATAAAGCTCAGGCAAATCTAGTTGAGGCATGGGATGTATTATGCAAAACTCTCTCAGATATCAACAACTCTTGACCAAGCAATGGACCTACATGGTAAGGGCCAATACGTGAGAGTTGGCAGCTCTGAGTCTGCTTTAAGTTTGCTTTAGAAACCCCTAGAGTCGATGTWCGCGCCCTGCGGAACTCTAATTAGCATAATAATACATCTGTCAATTCAAGCAAGAGGGCAGTTTTTTTTGTTGCATYGGATGCATCTCAATCCACCGCATCCGCTGATGTTGCAGTTCCRCAGCTGTGGTGAAATGTGGCAGAACTAGAGTAGGGTTTGTCAGACCATGAGACATCCCGAAAA
>NW_019942971.1:158034-169056 GCF_002910315.2 Salvelinus sp. IW2-2015
TACGAGTCCTCTAAGCAAAAGCGGTATGAATACTTATTAAATAAGGTATTTCTGCTTTATATTTTATATATATTTTGCACTTTTTTTCTTTTCTTTTTTCCGATTTGTCATTAATGGGGTAGTGTGGTAGAATTGATGAGGAGAAACAATGCTATTTAATCCATTGTAGAATAAGGCTGAATGTAACTTAATTGTGAAAAAAAGGAAAGGGATCTGAATACTTTTCGAGATGCAACAGTATCTGCTTTCCATAATTTCTTTCAACTGGTGCCTGGACCTTCACGGTATAGTCTTTGTGAGGGCCGTGGCACCTAGTGGACCAAAAACAAAACCGACATGACATGTCTCTTGAGTCCTAACCTTTCCACAGAGGGTCATATATGTAGCCAGGACTTCTTGGATGCTACAGACAGAGTTGGCAAGATCGGCCCTGTACCAACTTCCAGGACGTGTCCCATGGAGTGAATCTTTCCATAGAGGAGTATAATAGTTTGAAGGCCAAAACCTTTGATGCTACATACGATTTTGTTGAGAAGAAGCGTTTATCTGAGAGCTAGGCTATGGCTACTCCACCACCCACCCAGTGATCTGACCTCCTACACACACACACACACACACACACACACCCACCCACATAGTGAGTATGTAAATGGAGCGTTAAGGGTGGGACGGTAGGTTTTGACCTCATTATCCATGTTCCCCCTGGGCCTCTCTCTCTCTTCCTCCTGTCCCCTTTCCATCCTCAGTGCTGCGCTGCATGGAGCACCAGCAACCTAATTAGGTTTGACCTCGTTTAATGAACTCAAAACATCTCATCTATCCATGCTCTTGTATTTATTTATATGGATATATTTGCCACATCTGTTTCACTTTTTAACCCAAGAGACATTTCTTCAAACCTCTACTTTTCTCTGAGAACATRCAAAATCAAACAGATTTTATTAGCTGGTAGTTTACTGTACCTTCTATCAGGTTTAGACCATACKACTAGTGAAATTGATTGTGAGAGAATGACTTCAATTTGCACACAGATCTAACCAGGTTTTCATATGTTTGTATTTATGTGTGAGGGAGACTATTGGCAAACATACATTCATTCCTTCTCTCGCCACAATGTCCAGACTGCCTAATTGATTGTGTTTGGCCAGTAACGTTCGTGGCCAACTGTGCTGCCTGCTCTGTGGCATCTGTCCCCTGCTTTCCTTGCCGTTAATCCAGCAGTTATTTTAGGCACCTAGTGTTCAGTGTGCAAGATCAGTGTATRGGCATTAGCCCTGGCTGCTAGTGTGACTGAGTGAGGATAGGCTCTGTGTGTGTTCCACAATCCAGGACTGTAAAAAATGTAGCATGGCAGACGGGCCCTTTTTATAAAGTTCATGAAAGACAGTGACTAAGGGAGGAAACATTCTCCATGGTCGTGGAGCAGGATCAGTGGTGTAAAAATACTTGGAAGTACTTAAGTAGTTTTTGGAGGTATCTGTGCTTTTTATTTTTTTGACTACTTTTACTTCACTCCATTCCTAAAGAAAATATGTACTTTTTACTCCATCCATTTTCCCAGACACCCAAAAGTACTAATTCACACATTTATTAAGAGAACAGCCTMTTATCTGGAGGACTCACTAAACACATGCTTCATTTGTAAATTATGTCTGAGTGTTGGAGCATGCCCCTGGCTATCTGTAAGTAAAAAAACAAKAAATGGTGCCATCTGGTTTGCTTTATAAAAGAATTAGCAATGAATTTTTTGACTTTTGATACTTTTGGATAAACCAAGTACTTTTAGACTTTTTCTCAAGTAGTATTTCACTGGGTGACTTTTACTTGAGTCATTTTCTATTACTCAAGTATGAAAATGGTGTACTTTTTCCACCACTGAGCAGGATGACTTCCCATGCCTAGAGTGATGCCTTTACAAGTTAATCTGTCTGGAGTGGGAGGGTGGAGGTAGAAGACACAGGCTGCTGGGTTGAGGCAGGGCCAACATGGATGGCTAGGCCTACAGTCTTTGGAAGATTACTGTTCTTTGCCGTGTCCGTGTGTCCTAAATGCTATCATGAAGCCAACAGTATGCTAATGAAAAGCCCAACTGAATGTCCTAGCTTACTGAGACTTTAAACTGGAACAAATTTCTAAACAAAATTGTCTCATGGAGAGGGCAAACAAGGTGGTTCGTGCGGTGGAAGACCCCCCCCCCCCCCAGCCAGTAGGCCTAATGGTTGAAACAACAATCAGCTTGGTTTATTTACAATTTAACCGCTAAGACAGGAGAACTTTGTTAAACTGGAATGAAAACCAACCAGTTGGTATGTTCTCTCCTTGTCTCTTGGTGGTGTTTAGGGTGAACACAAAAATAGCACACTGTGTGCTGTGGCCCTCCATTTTCCTGCCCCAAAACATTTGATCAGACTTCTAAAAATAAGTCCTCCTTGTTATACACATGCACACATACAGCAAGTCGCTCGCAATGTCTCATACAAGCCCACATGTTCATGTGTTACGTGTTCTTCTCAAATTAAAGGCCTTAGGTGTTATTTGTTCACTCTCTTTTYGTGTGCCCTTTGAAGGGGTAGGATGGGTCAAGAACATGGCCCAACATGATAGGAATCTCTTCCCATAGACGGCCCTCCTCCATACTGTAACTACAGAGGGCTTGGAGGTGTTCGGGGGGAGGATTGGCTGTTCCTTGATATCATCATCACTCTCTAACWGGCTTGTCTGTGCTTGAAGTGGCAATAAAGCACGCAGCCAAAAAAGGAACTAAAGAGAAGAGAGACTAGAAGACTCCTCACTGCATATCAAAGTGTGTGAATTTCTGTTCATTATACGTGTGGTAGCAAGCCTGTTTTTGTTTTTCTTGTGTGAGTTGACGATATGTTTGCTTATGAAGTGTAGGGAAATCAAATAACGATGCGTTACGTTTTAGTGTTTCGTTTTTTGTTTCACCCATCCATCACCCTCTTCCGAGGACAAACTTAAACTTTGTTTTTACAGCTTTTAATTTTTGTTGTACATTATATACACAGTTTACATACATGGCACATCTCTTCTCCACAGTAGTTACACAGCAAGAATATACACCGAACAAAAATATTAACTCGCCATTCCAACGATTTCAAAGATTTGACGGAGTTACAGTTCATATAAGGAAGTCAATCAATTGAAATAAATTCATTAGGCCCTAATCTATGGATTTCACATGACTGGGCAGGAGTGCAGCCATGGGGGGGTCTTGGAGGGCATCAAATCAAACTTCCATTTGTCTCATGCGCGGAATACAACAATTGTAGACCTTACTGTGAAATGCTTACTGACAAGCCCTTAAGAAGTGTTAAGAAGATATTTACCAAATAAACTAAAGTAAAACATAATAACAAGTAACACAATAAAATAACAATAACGAAGCCCCCCCACCCCAACACACATCTGACGATCCTGCAGGTGAAGAAGCTGGATGTGGAGGTCCTGGGCTGGAGTGGTTACATGTGGTCTGTGGTTGTGAGGCTGGTTGGACGTACTGCCAAATTCTCTAAAACGATGTTGGAGGTGGCTTATGGTAGAGAAATGAACATTAAATTCTCTGGCAACAGCTCTGGKGGACATCCCTGCAGTCAGCATGCCAATTGCATGCGCCCTCAACTTGATTTCAATTGTGTTGTGATGTTTCACATAGATTCTGAACCTTCCTAATCACATAGTATCTACAGATTGTAAGTTAAAGATTAATAATTTTATTGAAACGATTATATTGTTGATTGATTGACTATGGCTTTCCAAATCTCCCAACAGTGCTATTTGTAGGGTTCATTTGAGGTAAATGTTGTGATTTTTCAGCCATTCCTGAACCTGTGACCAGAAACAAGCTACATAGGGGCAATACCAGAATAAATGATCGAATGATACTGTCTCTTCRCAGCAAAATCTGCAGAGCTGAGATGGTTGTATGCCCCATATACATAACATTCTGTTGGTTGCAAGAATTTTATACATCATTTTTTATTGAAAAACTCTTAAGTTTTTGAATCAAGTGTTTGTTTTTTTGTATCAGTTCATAAACCATGTGCCATAGAATCGGTACATCAAATCTCTTCTATTTTACAATCTGTATGGCGCCGCTGCCAACATTTTGGTCCTCAAATGAAACTGGTGTTTTTTTTCAATTTATGAAGATTTCTTTCAGCCAATTTTTGGCCTTGTAAAGGGCCGACAAACAAGTTCCCTACCTTCGCTCCCTTCCACTTGCCGCCTCCAATTTTACATTAATGCAGCAATCAATTGGCTGTTTAGTGTTATATGCAATTCATATTTGGGATGTTTCTACTGAGTCTACGTACCACAGGAAGTGCAAGAGTGGGGCGCTTCCTATTTCCTGTCGGTAAAAGGTTGTCCTCTCGCCCTTTTCCAACTTTTTCTCCCTCTCCCCCTCTCTTTAGCAGCAGAACGCAGCATGATTTAGCATCTCAAGGCCGGGGGTCAARGGTTGTGCATATGTAGAGAATTCTTGGAAGGCATAACATTTGGGTAGATATGGTGACTTGAGATTCACTATCAACAGTCTGTAAACTAAATGTTGCCTCAGACTGATTAATATCCAGCATTCTTTTAGATGACGTCACTCATCCAATGAAACGTGCCCTGTCATTCTTATCTAATGGTGATGAGCTATCATCCATCTCGTGTGTATCGTGCATAATCTCTTTCTCTCTCTCTTTTCATGTTCCTTCTCCCCAGGACCAATATGACATCATCGACAAGCACACGCAATCCGGGCTGGAACTGGTAGAGAAGTATGTCAAGTTTGTGAAGGAGAGGACGGAGATAGAGCAGAACTATGCCAAGCAGCTGAGGTAGGCCTCATTCTTCATGCCTCATTCCTGCGTGTGTCCACAGCAGTTGATGTTTGTGCTCAAAAGCTGTTTTATGAAATGTATGTGGTGTCTATGACTAGTTTGGGGCAGAATTGAACTTGTCTCTCCCTGTTGGCATTCCCCAGCCCAGACAGTCCCAAACACTGCCCTCATTCTTCAAGCTTGAGGCCATGCAATTACTGCCGCCCTTTTTCTCTCTTCCTCACTCTCACTCCGAGTGGTGTCTGTCAGTATCTGCTGATGGGCTCTGGTGGAGAGAGAGGAAAGTGGGAGGCAGACTGGCACATGATGGACAGGATGTGGTCAGGAGAGAGCTCTAATGAAAGAAGGAAGAATAGGAGAAGTGGATCTGTTTTACATAGATGTTCTTCTTGACTAGTTTTGCATTGGCTTTCCCTTAAAGGGGTAGTTTAGTCAAACATGATTTCCTGTTTTTTTTTCTCTCTCTATATATACACTGCTCAAAAAAATAAAGGAACACTAAAATAACACATCATAGATCTGAATGAATGAAATATTCTTATTAAATACTTTTTCTTTACATAGTTGAATGTGCTGACAACAAAATCACACACAAATTATCAATGGAAATCAAATTTATCAACCCATGGAGGTCTGGATTTGGAGTCACACTTCAAAATTAAAGTGGAAAACCACACTACAGGCTGATCCAACTTTGATGTAATGTCCTTAAAACAAGAGCAAAATGAGGCTCAGTAGTGTGTGTGGCTCCACGTGCCTGTATGACCTCCCGACAACGCCTGGGCATGCCCTGATGAGGTGGCGGATGTCTCCTGAGGGATCTCCTCCCAGACCTGGACTAAAAGCATCCGCCAACTCTTGGACAGTCTGTTGGTGCAACGTGGCGTGGTGGGATGGAGCGAGACATGATGTGCTCAATGGATTAGGTCTGGGGAACGGGCGGGCCAGTCCATAGCATTCAATGCCTTCCTTTCTTGCAGGAACTGCTGACACACTCCAGCCACATTGAGGTCTAGGCATTGTCTTGCATTAGGAGGAACCCAGGGCAACCGCACCAGCATATGGTCTCACAAGGGGTCTGAGGATCTCATCTCGTACCTTAATGGCAGTCAGGCTACCTCTGGCGAGCACATGGAGGGCTGTGCGGCCCCACAAAGAAATGCCACCCACACCCATGACTGACCACCCGCCAAACCGGTCATGCTGGAGGATGTTGCAGGCAGCAGAACGTTCTCCACGCGTCTCCAGACTCTGTCACGGTCTGTCCATGTGCTCAGTGTGAACCTGCTTTCACCTGTGAAGACACAGGGCGCCAGTGGCGAATTTGCCCAATCTTGGTGTTCTTCTGGCAAATTGCCAAACGTCCTGCACGGTGTTGGGCTGTAAGCACAACCCCACCTGGTGACGCTTGGCTCTCATACCACCCTCATGGAGTCTGTTTCTGACCGTGTTGAGCAGACACATGCAACATTTGTGGCCTGCTGGAGGTCATTTTGCAGGGCTCTGGCAGTGCTCCTCCTTGCACAAAGGCGGCGGTAGCGGTCCTGCGCTGGGTGTTGCCCTCCTACGGCCTCCTCCACGTCTCCTGATGTACTGGCCTGTCTCCTGGTAGCGCCTCCATGCTCTGGGACACTACGCGACAGACACAAGCAAACCTTCTTGCCACAGCTCGCATTTGATGTGCCATCCTGGATGAGCTCCACTACCTGAGCCACTTGTGTGGGTTGTAGACTCCGTCTCATGCTACACTAGAGTGAAAGCACCGCCAGCATTTCAAAAGTGACCCAAACATCAGCAGGAAGCATAGGAACTGAGAAGTGGTTCTGTGGTCACCACCTGCGAACCACTCCTTTATTGGGGGTGTCTTGCTAATTGCCTATATTTTCCACCTGTTGTCTATTCCATTTGCACAACAGCATGTGAAATTTATTGTCAATCAGTGTGCTTCCTAAGTGGATAGTTTGATTTCACAGAAGTGTGATTTGACTTGGAGTTACATTGTGTTGTTTAGTGTTCCCTTTATTTTGAGCAGTGTATATATACTCCACACGAGGTTGGAAGAATACAGTGAAATTGTGACAATTATGATAATGCCCTTTTAGTGTAAGAGCTGCCTGACATTCAGCTTGTTTGGCTCGGTGGGTTCTTTAGACCTAATGTTAATAGAAGACCAATAAACAGCTAGCTTTCAGGTTCCACATCCTTCCCTTAGGCTCCTCTCTGACCACTCCCAGACAGACCACTCCACGTCTTAGCAGAATTCTTGCTTGTTTCTTTTTGACCATTTTAATTTAAAAACATTTACAGTAAGGTAATTAATTGTTACCTAGAAATGATTTGATATTGAGATAAAAATGGCAAAAAGAAAGATCAACTGTGCCAGTGGACCGGGGCAGTCTTGCCTACAATAAGCAAATATTTGTGTGTATTGTTCTTAGAGGTGTGGATTGATTTTAAATTGAATCATTTTCTATAAAGCGAACTGTAAACCAACTTAGGTTTGAACTTGTTTATTGAGATTTGAATAGACACCCAATTTGATGCATGTGTTTTCCTATCATTTTAGGATAATTAAGTTTGCATCTGTGCTTTTGACATATCTATCTTCCAGACTACTTACCATATCTTCCCCCTCTCCTAATATTGACAGAAATCTAACAAAGAAATACAATCCTAAACGAGGCTGTAAAGAGGAACAGGAATGCAGGGAAGCTATTTTGTTGGGGCTGTTTGTGGTGTGTGTGGAATGAATATGTGTGTGCATAAAATAAATGTCTTTATTTGTACCTGCCCAGGCCAGCTGTGATCTTCAACATGACTTTCAGTTCCTAATCAGAAAAGAGAGGAAAAACAAAGCTAGACTAAAATAAACACCAACAATACATGACGTAATTTCAATGACGTGTTTCAAACTGCTTTCCTGTCTATAGTACTGTAGTTGGAGAGGCTATGCCAGCACCTGCAAGCAATGCAAATGACTGCTACTATACCCCCTGAGAGGGAAACGGGAATAAGGAAGTAATGGACCTATCATTACCTGGCTAACACAGCTATTTAAGCAACAGTGTATTAACTTCCTGTCAATGCCAAATCCATTACAGATCTCATCTCTTCTGTTATCCTTTCCCTCCCTTCCTCCCTCTTCCCTCCCTCCTTCACTCCCCCTCCTCTCCCATAGGTTCTCCAACCACCAGTCCTTCCGGACATCCGAATGAGATGAATGACTACGCAGGACAGAGGGAGCTGATTGCTGAGAACATGATGATGAACATCTGCATCGAACTCACCAAGACCTGCAAGGAGCTCAAGATGGAGCGTAAGACGGTGAGAGAGAGATCCACACTGAGTGGGAAGGATGGAATTGACAACTCACATTATTATAGTGAGGGCGAGGGAAGATGGGTGGGAGCTAGGGAAAAGGAGGGAGAGTATGAAGGAGACAGGAAGGACCAGCAGAGATGTGTAGGTTCCTCTGTTATGGCACGAAGGTAGCCTTACTTGGGTTGTCTCGTAGGGGGGTGGTAACTGTCGTGTTATCCTCTGAAAGGAGAGGAATGCCTTGGCCCATCCCCAATGGAATATAGAACACACACAAACACTATAAAGTCTCCCAGTAGACATGACCCACAGACAGACAGACTGCTATTTGTTTACCATCTGTTTTGTTCAGTGGTTTTTGGTGGCCGTTGTTTATTCTGTACCCAATGCCAATGGCCCTGTCTAAGTAGGGACCGTCATGTCATCATCCTAGTGTTCTTGGTGTCTCATGTGTCCTCTCTCTGTTYGTCTGTTTGCAGCATCTGTCGGAGGCCAAGAAAGCCCAGCAGAGTTTGGAGAGCACCTATAAGCAGCTCGACAGTGTAAGTTTGTTTACRTGTCAGGCCGTCTGCCAATAGCTCCTCTCTTCCAAAGGGAACATCTACGTTGTTGGTAGAATACTAATGTATACATCCTCTCTATACAGTAGGCCTATACTTTGCTTGTCAGGGAACAACTTGTCTGTTTATTCTTTCTGTTCAGTCAAAGGGCAATGTTTTGTCCAGTCACTGTCCTCCATTGTCTATAGTGGTGAAAGTTGTCAAATGTTTCTGAATGCTTTCTCATATTGTCTGCTTTTTGTCTGCTGTAAGTGGGGTCATTGTTACATCAGTGAAAGGGACGTTTGTTCTCTAGTTGTGTGTGTGTGTGGTGACTCAGGTGACCAGTATTTGTAATATACAGTAAAAAGAGATGAGGAGCTCCTTTTTAAAGCAGGGGTAGGGAACCAGAAGCCAGCAGCACTCCAGCGCATTGCTCGTCGCTGTATGGGTCAGCACCATTGACTTAAACCACTGATGTTCCAGCCCCATTCAGTAAAGTCAGGTGCTAGTGGCCATTGGGCAAGTGTTCACTACCCTTGGGTGAAGCAGAGGTCTCGCTTCTTCTACACAATAGTAGAGTCTATTCTATTCCATTCAAAGAATGCCCACAGAGCACAGTATTGTGTTAGCTAAGATCAACATGGATATGTTTCTGTCTCTCTCTGTGTTTTAGAGTAAGAAACGTTTTGAGAGGGAGTGGCGGGAAGCGGACAAAGCTGCTCAATATGCAGAGAAAACTGACCAGGACATCAACGCCACAAAGGCCGACGTAGAGAAGGTAGTAGGACACCAACACCTCCATGTGAATGATCCGGTGACTTGTGGGCTTCTGCAGGGGTAACTGCTGCAGTGGTTGTCTTCCTCTGGTGGTGTGCTTAAGGTGTTGATTGTGTCTCCTCGTCTTTCCCTTGTCATCTGTTTGTTTTTGTCCTCCCTCCCCTTCTCCCCTCCATGCCGACCCACTCTCCCTGGGTGTCTGTGGCTTCACCCCTGTTCCCAGCTCATCCCCCGTCCTCACTCACCCCTTGTCCACGACCCCCCGCCCCCTCGCCGAGCGCTAAATGGAGCCCCCCTCCCCCTAAGTTCGGCCGGGACCCCATGTCGTACTGTTTTGAAGGGAGATCAATAAGACAGTCAACCAACCAGAATATCCTCTGTCCGGACCCTCGGGGCGAACGGGAGTCATTCAGGTTCAGGGGCCACAACTGTCTCCGTCACAAAGGCCTCCGCTAACCCTGTTTGGTGGATCAACCTGTTCTTTCTTATTGTTCCAGGAAATGACTGAATATGTCCAATCAAAACAGGAACTCAATTTATTGCATCAAACTGTTTCATGATTCATCGGTGTTGAACCTTTCAGAGTGGAAAAGACTGAAATCTTTGGAGGTGTTCAATACACACAACTGAAAATAAAAACATTCAAGAAACCTTCCTAAATATTGAGTTGCACCCCCCCCCCCTCCCCCGCGCACCCCTTTTTTGCCCTCAGAATAGCCTCAATTTGTCAGGGCATAGGCCCTACAAGGGTGTTGAAAGCGTGTCACAGGGATGCTGGTCCATAGTATGAACTCCCATGGTTCTCCCGTCACAGCTCGTTGGTCCCTTTGGTGGATGTTGGACCATTTCCTGATACCCACCCAACAGGAACTGTATGGACTGTGAAAAACCCAGCTGTGTGGCAGTGTTGTGACACAAACCTGTGTGGCCTGGCACACTACTTCACCATAATCCCTTGTCAAGGCACTTTCAGATCTGTTGTCTTGGCGCCCTTCCAGCCCTCTGAATGGCAACACAGTACACAAACTGCAAGATCAAGTTTAGTTTTATAATGATGCCTGTCGTACATCAGCTAATAATCTACCTGAAGTGTCCTGTAACAGAGCAACGGGCCAGCCTGAACGCCCCAAACAGCAAGCATGACAGGTGATAGAAGCACGGGTGGGCTAGGAAAAACTGCCTATCATAAATGGACCCAAAACCTAGAGAAGGAAGCCAGAGGCTATGAGGGGTGGGCCAATCCTTCTTGACGGCTGTGTGCCGGGCCGAGCGATGGAGATTGATATAACAAGAAACATCGGCCAAGATGTTCATATAAATGTCATAAGTGACAAGCAAGTGGTCAAAATTAATAATCAGGGAATAAATGTAGTTGGCTCGTTCATGAGCCCGATATTAAGAGTTGAAAACACGCAGGTCTGGGACAAAGGTACGCGTGTCAACGCAGGGAAGAAAACGCGCGCGGTTGAAACTTGGACGAAGTAGCAACGCCAAGGCCATAGGGTGGATGGGACCAGCCACAAAGTTCATCATGT
>NW_019942971.1:172490-173429 GCF_002910315.2 Salvelinus sp. IW2-2015
TGCCCGGTAGTCCTGACGTATGGTCCTAGGGCTCAGGTCCTCCGAGAGAGAGAGAGAAGGAGAGAATTACACAATCCATGTCTCAATTGTCTCAAGGCTTAAAAATCCTTATTTAACCTTAGAGCAGGTTTCCTTCATGTTTTTTATACTCTGAATACACAGTGCATTCAGAAAGTATTCAGACCCCTTGACTTTTTCCACATTTTGTTATGTTACAGCCTTATTCTAAAAKGAATKAMTTTTTTYYTTWTYTTTTCTCAATCTACACCCAAATGTTTGCAAATGTTACATTTACATAAGTATTCAGACCCTTTACTCAGTACTTTGTTGAAGCACCTTTGGCAGCGATTACAGCCTCAAGTCTTCTTGGGTATGACGCACCAAGCTTGGCACACCTGTATTTAGATAATTTCTCCTATTCTTCTCTGAAGATTCTCTCAAGCCTGTCAGGTTGGATGGGAGCGTCGCTGCACAGCTATTTTCAGGTCTCCAAAGATGTTCAAGTCTGGGCTCTGGCTAGGCCACTCAAGGACATTCAGAGACTTGTCCTGAAGCCACTCCTGCGTTGTCTTGGCTGTGTGCTTAGGGTCTTTGTCCTGTTGGWAGGTGAACCTTTGCCCCAGTCTGAGGTGCTGAGCGCTCTGGAGCCGGTTTTCATCAAGGATCTCTCTGTACTTTGCTCCGTTCATCTTTCCCTCAATTGTGACTAGTCTCCCAGTCCCTGCCACTGAAAAACATCCCCACAGCATGATGCTGCCACCACCATGSTTCGCCGTAGGGATGGTGCCAGGTTTCCTCCTTGACATTCAGGCCAAAGAGGTTAAATCTTGTTTTCATCAAACCAGAGAATCTGGTTTCTCATGGTCTGAGATTCCCTTAGGTGCCTTTTGGCAAACTCGAAGTGGGCTGTCATGTGCCTTTTACTGAGGAGTGGCTTCC
>NW_019942971.1:175306-176229 GCF_002910315.2 Salvelinus sp. IW2-2015
CACAACGTAGAGTGCCTGGATACAGCCCTTAGCCAAAGTCATATACCACAAACACCCGAGGTGCCTTATTTCTATTATAAACTGGTTACCAATGTAATTAGAGCAGTTAAAAATAAATGTTTTTTTCATACCCATGGTATACCACGGCTTTCAGCCAATCAACATTCAGGGTTTTGAACCACCCAGTTCTCTCTCTCTCACACACACACACACACACATTGTCTGTCTATTTCTCTCTCCCTCAGAGGCTCACTCCAGAGAGGATCATAGTAATGGTAATACTAGAGTGGTGTCTGTGTGGGGTGTTAAAGGGTGTCTCAAGCTTCTCACATCGACGGGGAATCTCACACATGACCACCTCTCCATCAGTACAATTGTACAAGCATCTTGGTCTCAAACGTCACACTAAAGTCTTCTTGTTTACCTTCTCAAATCAATGCTGGAATGTTCACGCTCTAGTTTAGCTGCTAGCACATGAACTGTAACACAGCCAGATTCAAATTCAACATTGGATGCAAAGCAGAGGGCTGATAACATGGCCTGTCTGTCTGTTTGGAGTTGAAGAGGTGGCCATCTGGTGGATTAGGGGTGTAACAACACTTAATAACTCAAGTCACATCAGCAATGGGGCAAAATTATCTAATTTGACCGATATATTGGCTTCAGTTTACCTCCATTGTTTTACTGGTCTGTCACTATGATAAACTCCTTCCTTTAAACGTTCATTACAAAACCCAATGGAAGAGTTCCTAGAAACAGGTTCTTATTTGGGTGGGTGTGCTGCCAATGGGATGGTATTGGGAATGATTACATGGGTGACAATGGTGGTGGTCTTGKGTTCAGCTCACTGTAAAAACAAAGCATATCTGTTTGTCCACTCTAAAGCAAAAACAATGTCATTACTAGAGGTTAAATATGTTTTC
>NW_019942971.1:178886-187762 GCF_002910315.2 Salvelinus sp. IW2-2015
CGCTCCCATCGGCCAATGTACAGCCATGTACAACTTTCCAGGTAGTTGTGGATGGGTCACAATGACACCAATGTACTCAACACTAATATTGTATAACACACTTACTTGTACATGGCGATAGTGTAACATGCTGTCATGTCCCTGCTAGGTGCCAGTGAGGGGACCATCACCATGCAGGAGGGGGAGGTGTTGTCTGTAGTGGAGGAGGATAAAGGTGACGGCTGGACCAGGGTCCGCAGGGCCAACGGGAACGAGGGCTACATCCCAACATCCTACGTCAGCATCAGCATCAGCAAGTGACCCGACACCCATCCCACCCACACGAGGCCTGAGGGAACGGCCAATCATCACTGATGATGATTCCAAAATACTGTGGCAGCTCTCTCATGGGACCAATCAGAAAGAGAAAAAAAGCACTGTGGGCAGGACCATCTGGGTGTCCGTAAGGAGACTACTAGGGCCAATCGAGTCACTTTGATTTCCTCACAGAWACGCACCCATGATTTCTTTCCCCTGCTGGCCAGAGAAGATGCAGTCAATTGTGCTTTTGGCTCCTCCTGGCTTGCATGKCTGTACCAGGTCACTATACTTACCACAAGCCACACATTTTCATCGTAGTTCTCCTTGATATTATCACAGTGCGTTTGTGGTTGTGGTTTAGTAGTGGATATCATAGCAGGACTGATGATATARATTAGAATGAGGCACCAACCAACATGTCCATATGCCCTCACCTCACTGTGGGAAGGCTTCTCCTTTTCACAGTGAGAGAAGGATTAGAAGTGCTGTACTGGAGCATTTGAYATCAGGGTTGTGTTCAGTAAGGATARAAYATTTTGAAACYGAGTGAAACAGAGGTACTACCTGAACTTGTCCAATGAGAACACAGTGCTACAGTGTGCCCTACTGAACAGGAGCCAGGATTAAGAGGAYGTTTATCTGACACATTAGTAAGCATAACCTGCTCTCTCTATCACTCCCATGCAGCCAGAATGTAAACTGATCACATTCTTGCTCTTCTTCATACTTSCACATGGCGTTTTGGACAAGGAACATTTGCTCAGATAAAGGAAGGGTCTCAACACAGATCTATGGGCACTACATTTCAGTAGGAAAGCCCTGTTGACAGCCACTATTCAGATCAGATATACTCACCAGTTWGCGTGACTTTATTTYCTTGTGCTCTGAKGTATAAATAGATTAGCCACCCACAAGGCCAAAGACTGACAGTAAAGCCCCCTTAGAGAGACACGCACATACTGATGGSAATAAAGAAATGTTTCAGACAATCACAGCCGTATCTTCACTACAGSTCAGTTTCAAGCCATCGACATAAATGGCCTATACGAGAGCKCTTTTMTAGCTCTTGATTCTGAATGGTAAATAATGAGTTGTTTGTATTGAGAATATAATTTATTAAGTATGTGTAAGTTGCTACATTTAAAGTTTAAGGCATGTTTTGGTTTATATCATAGGAGTTAACTCCCATTTGTACTTTTCCCTGCAAACACGGTGGACTGTCTGTATCCAGAGGTGAGAGCAATACCAATAAATAGTTGCAGACAGAATATGTGCAACGTTAAGACTATCATATTTATGTTATAAAATAATATATTTTAGCTATCACTACACCACTATTGTCTTATTAGCTTTTTAACCTGATGAATAAAGATTGAGAAGTTGAGAGCAGATGTGTATCTTCGTGAGGTGAATGTGTCCATTTTGTCTGGAGTTTAATAGACGCTCCAGTTTTGAGCCACGCGGGAATATTCCTAATGTAAAAACTCACTCGTATGTCCAGGTGCCTTTCTGGTTGAAAGCATTGTGTATATACCTAACATGCAAATGTCTTCAGTTTTTAAGACTAATAAATGTAACACGCATTTCAAAGTTCAAGTGGTTGTATCATTTATTCATGGCTTTTTTTTATTGCTAATGTTTGTCTGGCGTAGAGCCAACCGTTGTATTATTTATAAGCGAGCAAGTTGGTCCCCAAGAAATAAGATGCAGTTGAATGAGATGAGAAAATGTCTAGAAATATCAAGTGCATGTACATACTCTTAAAGGGAAAGGCTGTTGGAGGATCCTTAGGGGTTCTTCAWATTGAAACTGGRGAAGCCCTATAAGATCCTCAAAGAACCTTTTGGGGTACATTTTTTAACTACCCCCTTCCCCTCCCCTGTTACTATTATTATTAATAATAATACACAACTAAAATATTATTATCAGTGTTTATTATGATGTTAGTGGCAAAGCAGAATAAAAAAATGTAAATGAGGCAAACTCAGCAGAACCCCAAGTCCTCTGGCGTGTTAATGTTATAACCGTTATTTAACTAGGTAAGTCAGTTAAGAACAAATGCTTATTTCCAATGACAGCCTACCGGGGAACAGTGGGTTAACTGCCTTGTTCAGGGGCAGAACGACAGATTTTTACCTTGTCAGCTCGGGGATTCAATCCAGCAACCTTTCAGTCTCTGGCCCAATGCTCTAACTACTAGGCTACCTGCCGCCCCAAATGGTTAATGTGTATCCATAGCCAGAATGATTTTTCAGTGTATGGTGATCGAACAGGCTTCCTGTTATATTCATCAGAGGTGTAGGGAGGGTGAAGTCTGTGAATCCCAAAAATAGTAATTATACAGATGATTAACAAAACATTGCAAATGACAGGTATTCATACCTTGGTTTGTGGTAAATGTGAATTTAAAAAAACTTGTGTTAATGGTTTTCATACACATACCTTGTCCATAATGTAGAGGCCTATGGGGTATTCATTAAAGAGGTAAGGGAGGAGGATGCCACATTTGATCTGCATACCAATTGACATACCTTTGTATGCCTCCTCGTCTGTATTCCTGCAGACACAAAAATKWGCAGTTCAGTCATCTGCACCCAATACAGCTAGCCTTCAACATATTCTTATAACCTACATATTCTTACCTCTTTGTTGATTGATATCCATTAAATTGTCCATTTTCTGTTTTAGAAAGATTTGCACAAATATAAAAAGATAGATGGTATAATCATAAAACAATATCAATTTAGAACATACAGGGGACAAACCTTACCTTAAATTGAGGAGATCTTTACATTTTTCAGTTAAGTGACTGCCCTTGTCCTTTCAAATTAAAATCAAAATGTTTCTGTTCGGCAGTTAGGTTCCTGCAAGAACCCACAACAACTAAGGAGGTTCCTCAAAGAACCCCACCTCCTATAGGGTTATTGGAAGAAACATTTGGGGGCAATTTTCAGTGTCAAGAACACTAAAGTTCTTCAAAGGACTTTGAGGATCTTAGAAGAACCCTTGTTGAACCCCTCATTTTTAGAGTGTATAGCAGAGTCACAGCAGATGGCACTATTGCTGTAGTGTATAATTTCTTGTGATCTGATATCCAACTAGCCTTGTCCTCTATCCTGCTCTCTCAGCAGGGTATTCAAACAATTTATTAAGCCTTCCTAAACTTGTTTATTATTATGTACAATCATTTACATGCATCATTAACACCTATTCACTTGAAAACATACCAGCTACAGAGGTGATTTTCACGCATGTCCTACTAATCACAGTGCACTTGCGCTCATTCCGAACATTGGCCTCTGCTTGATCAAAACGAGGACTTTTTCACTGATCTAAAAGTCCTTCAACAACTGATTGATTTTTTGGGGGGTTTCGATCTGTCAGTTTTTAACAAAAATAATAATGATGCTCTGTATGGGGGCCCTCACAGAGGAAATGATACCTTTCTAACACCTAATTGGCTTGCTGCTTTGCTCAAGGCYAAGTGACCACCGGGCAGCGTTAACCGGTCAGTTGATTGAGCTTGGTCATTTGTATGCACTAGTCTTACTCTCCGGAACGATAAAGGTCAGATGGTCCATAAAACTGCCTGTCTTTGCATTGGGGTTGCCTGGGTAACGGCATCRGCCGCTCCTGTAAAGAAGCCATCCTCACCGCGACTGATAAACGGTCCGATGGTTCCTCTGTTGTCATTACTGATGCATTAATGATGACTGTCCTCACTGTTGAGGTGGGAGGTTGAATCGCTCCACTAGGTGGGAAACTTTGGGCTGTGCTCTGAATTTCTTGGGATGGTGCAAGTTTATTTTCTTTGTTCAAACTAGGCACTGGAAGACTTAGACTGTGGCTTTAAGAAACCAAGCAGATAAGCTATACGGTGTAGGCATCCTCCAATCAGAAAGGAACATCCGGTTGTTTGCCCTCTGAATGTCAAGGGATAGCCTAATATTTWAAAACTTCTGTTATTTAAAATCTCTCCCTGCATGCAGCAGCGCTTGTCAGAGATAAGGGTGCTCGACATGGGCAGAGTGCCAACCTGTAGTCTGTGTTCTCATGTAGCCTAAGCCTATTGCACCAATGCCTCTGGACAAACAGTCAACAAAATCCTATCAATCTTACTTCCCTGTTCTGCTCTTTCTATGAAAAGGTGCTAACAATACATCTACTCAAGACATYATTAATCAATCAATAAGGTGGGAGAGCAGGAAAAGCTCCTGTGCTTAAAACAAACTGAATGATCCCTTCTTCCTCTAAAAATAAGATGTTCAACGACTAAATGACAGGAAGGGATGGTGGATTCCTCAACAGGCATGTGAGACTGATGGAACAAGAGATGTAGTGGCAAGGCAGAGGAAAAGTAAATAGGAGAGACACGACCAGAGATAGCTGGAGATCTACTAGGTAATGTATGATAGGCGATCTGCTTGCATAAGGGATTTGTGTCGATGTGTGTGCATTTGATGTACTTGGGCTCAATGTCAACACTGATGTTCATGCTCTCAGATGTCCATGTGTGCATTMAGTGTAGATGTTTGCTCTCCTTGAGATGGATGAGTTCTTCATGGGAATTCAATAGATTTAGTTTCATGTTAGGATGTAGATTGAATTGTCAGAGAAAATTAACAAAACAGGCTTCACTTACGAGGAAACCGTAGGTACATGTGAAGATACCTACTCAATAAGTGTATTGTGCCATGGTTACTATGTTTGTCACTCTCTAGAGATGTTTGTCACTCTCAGCCACCGGCCCAAACTCCCGATCGCCAGGCCACCAGCCCTACAAGTTCCYCCACAGTTCCCCAWGAGCTGCCCCTCAACCCCCCCAATACAATAATTCCATTCCAAGACCCTCCGCCCCGTGCCCCAATGCACCAACAAAATGAACAAAAGAGAAAAAAGAGTAAGACAAAGGAAAATAGAAAACAATAATACAAAAAACAAAAATACATCAAGGACAACACAAATCATAACAGCAAGGCCAACTGAATATGTTTGAGTGCATTAATGGCACTTTTTACATGTGTGTGTGTGTGTGTGTGTTCGTTTATGTGCACATTTGAATGAGAGTGTGTGTATATGCATGTCTGCGAACACTTGAGCCTCAGGCAAACAGGCATTGGCTGTAACAATACTGCCCCTCAGTGTCATTCAAACATACTTTATTTAGTAAATATTTTAGACTTTTTTTGTTGTTGACTTTTATCTTTGACCGTCATGCTATCCTCTGCCCAACAACTCCACTCCCACTTGTCTCCAATTCCACATCCCAACCCTCAGCGTCGCTCAGCCCATCCCACCTATTTCTGCTGGCCACCCTCTTCGGATTTCTACGCAATGTATATCTTTCAACTATCCTGTGATGTTTAACATACAATTTGAGTCTATCTAATCAAATAGAATCCACAGATTGTGAGCTGAAGATAAATACTTTCACTCAGAGTATTAGTATATTAGTAATTGATTGACCAGCTCTCTCCAGATCTGCCAACAATTTAGATTCATATTATGCTTTTTCAGCCATKCCTGAACCTGAGACCAGAAACAGGCTACCTGAGGGTAATACCAGAACAAATGGTCTATTCATTCTGTATCCACACAACAAAATCTGCAGAGCTGCGATGCCCCAGATATTCAACATTTTGTTGGTGACAAGAATTCTGTACAATCATTTTAGCTGAAAAGCACAAAGTCTTGAATCTTGCGTTGTTTTATATATCGACTCATACACCCTGTGCCATGGAATCAGTACACCTAAAATCTCCTTCCAACTATTTTGCAATCTGTACGACACAGCTCTCAACATCCTGGTCCTCAGATGAAACTGGTGTACTTTCCTATTTCTGCTATTTTTATTCCTCCGTCAGCTTTGATCCTTTATACTGGGCAGACAGACCAGTTCCCTACCTCCTCCCACTGCCTTCTACCTCCTCCCACTGTCACCTACCTCCTCCCACTGCCACCTACCTCCTCCCACTGCCACCTACCTCCTCCCACTGCCACCTACCTCCTCCCACTGCCACCTACCTCCTCCCACTGTGTTTGTGTGTTGTGTGTGTGTGTGTGTGTGTGTGTGTGTGTGTGTGTGTGTGTTGTGTGTGTGTTGTGTGTGTGTCATGTGAGATCGTGGGTGTTTTTGTCATTTTGAATCATAAAATACAAGGAGCTCTTTCATTTAAAGAAGCTGATTCTTGTATGTAAGAGGAAAAGCAAAGTGGCCGTGCGGTTGTACACGTCTAGACGTATTTATGATTATTTGAATAGCAGTGTAATGCGCAATTCCCTCATAGAGATTCGTTTCCGATAGTTCTTGCTGAGTTGGGAAATTGTCAGGAGATCCTTGGGACTTCATAATAGCTGTTTGGGCAGGGCAGGTTCCCGAATGCTGGAAGCATATAATGTGTTTATGCAGAGGTGAAGTCGAGCACTTAACAGCAGTACGACTCGCAACAGAGAGCTACGTGTGTTTAATGTAACAGAGCTAACTGGTCAGGACTATACAGTTCTCGCCACCAACTCGTCTCAGAGCCTAGGGAGTGTTTCCCTCCATTTTGAGATAATAAAAAACGATGATTATTTAATTCTGTCAGGTTCTACACCTCCTGTGCATTCCATGTGATTGATTTTCAGCTTATTTCGCTACAGTGATACGATAGACGGGGTAGAGAGGAGGATATAGAGGTGGTTTATCAACAGGATGTTAATGTAGTGTGTGTTGACTGTGGATTTGTCTCTCCCAACAGAAGAATGTTCCGGTGATGTTGACATTTCAAGGGTGTCACGCATTCAATGGAAATCATATATCCCCCCCGCCCCAGTATTGTGTTGATTGCGGGAGATGCTAAAGCGTCAAGAGAAGAGGAGGACACTTTCTCTGAGCCAATTATGAACATCTTGAAATGCTTCCTCTGGTGTAGAACCACACTTACAAAACAATCGCCCTGTCAGCATACAGGCATTAGAAAAGGACAAGGCAGTTTTACCGTTGATTGAACACAGTATGGATGCTATGGTGGTGAGAAGTATTCTTGCTTTCAAGTGTGGTGCTGGGCAGATGTGCTAACTTAGTGTTTCTGTGCTAACAGTGTTAAGTCGTTATTAAGAAAGTAGTAAGTCAATGGTTGCTGTGTCCTGGTCCGACATTGTATGGCTTTAAATGAGTATTTTATAAGCCTATGAGACCGTTCAAGCAAGGTCATGACTTTTGTCTTATGGATAAAGATCCTTAGTAGAGGATCCTAGCTGGTTTGTCTGCTGCTCATAAAGAGATGATTTCAGTTGTGGAAATGCGATATTATGGACTGCTGTTGTTTTTCCACGTTCTCCCTTTCCCTTCCCTCCAGGACAGAGGAACAGTGGGCTTTCTCTTTCAGGTCGTGGCCATTCAGTACCAAGAGAGATCTTGAGGGGCATATCACAGGCGCCCTGCGCCAGGGGATGAGTTTCGCTCCCGCGCATTAATATCACCACGGGTCGCCTGATAATAATGCAGCAGAGAGGATCGGGTGGAAAGACAGGTAAGTTGTCAAACTATATAAACCTTGCGGCAGCTTCTACTAAGGTGATAAACCATTCAGTACGTCGAAACTGCTTTGAGGACTCCATGACAACGGGATAAACGAGCTCTGAGAGGATTGTTTTGTAACTATTAGCCATTTTGCTTTTGGATAGAATTGTTTTATTCAGTATTTATACTGTAACTCCAGGTTGGAGCTCTTCTCTGCTATGTCAAAGATGGGTTCCTGTGATCAATGCAGTGAGTGTATACGGGTGGAACTGAACTGATGATGAAGTGAGAGGAGACTGAGACAGTGCACTAAGTGATGTAAAAGAAAAGTGAGGTGCGTGGAGCACAGGTAGAAAGAGAGGATATGGGAAGGGCAAAAAAAAAAGCTGTGTGGCGGTTTGTTTACACCATTCAGCAAATCAACGTAGGGAGGAGAGGAAATATAAACATATAATGTATTGAGTATGAGTCCACTGTTCTGTAATTGCTGCTACAGCCAACTTCAATTAACTCTAATGATCAGACTATTTAAAATACTATTCATCCCTCCAGGCAGAGCAGCAGCAGACAAAAGAGAGCAGGCGGCAGACAACAGAAGCAGGCAGCATACCAGACAACCATGAAGCAGCGCAGGCAGACCAGTCAGCATGAAGACACCAAGAAGGCAGGCGAAACCAAGGCTGCAGTAGACACACAAGCGCAACAGAGCGCAAATGGGAAAGATGAACTGAATGTTTCTCTAATACTTCTCTCCTATCCCTCACTTTTAAGTCCTTGTTTTGTTTCTTTCAGAGCTGCAGTTCTTTCAAGAGTGATTGCATAAGCAGAGAGTTGTATATGATGTTGTTAGCAGGTGCCTGAGCATAAAGAGTGAGGACATATTTTATAGGCAGAGCAAGTTTATGTTGTTTGTACAATAGCTAATTCTCAGAATTGATAGTGTCTGGATATCATCGTGCAGTAAGTAGATGTTCTATGATTGAAATTCATGATGAGTTCAGCCACATCAGCTAGTAGAAAGACTGAGCTATTTTATTCTCCAGGATGGAACTGATGGGACCGTGGTTGTTGA
>NW_019942971.1:189984-206949 GCF_002910315.2 Salvelinus sp. IW2-2015
AGAAGGCAGTGGCGAGGAGGTAGAAGGCAGTGGAGGGTAGAAGCAGTGGAGGAGGTACGGTGGCGGATGGGAGGAGGTAGGTGCAGTGGGAGGAGTAGGTGAGTGGGAGGAGGTAGGTGCAAGTGGGAGGAGGTAGGTGACAGTGGGAGGGTAGAAGGCAGTGGGAGAGTAGAAGCAGTGGGAGGAGGTAGGTTGGCAGTGGGAGGAGGTAGGTGGCAGTGGGGAGGGTAAGGTGACAGTGGGAGGAAGGTAGATAGGCGAGTGGGAGGAGTAGGTGCATGGTGAGGAGGTAGTGGGTGGGAGGAGGTAGAAGGCAGTGGAGTGAGGCTAAGTGGTGGAGGGAGGTAGGTGGCAGTGGGAGGAGGTAGGTGGCAGTGGGGGTAGTAAGCGTGGAGGGTGGGTGCAGTGGCCACACACACACACACACACACACACACACACACACACAGCTTCTCATCCGCAATATGTCTGTGGTTGCAGTCAATTTTGACTTGCCTGCCATCCAATATTGTGTGCTGCGGTGGGCCAAAGTTGTGATACATTTGCATGGATATAAATGTCAGCCCCTGGTAGGGAGACGCAGTAGCAACCTTCATCCTGGCTTGGTCTGTTTCTTTTCACCAGCTCTATCTTCAGCAGTCATAGACAAGCAGAAAGGGAATGAAGGGGTCATTCACCCAGGAGGGAGGAAGAGAGAGGGAGAGGGAGCRGATTTTAAGTGACAGGGGCCAGGAGGACCACTGCTTTCAGACAGAAAGCAGAGAAAGAGAGGGACAGAAAGATGAATCATCAGAAAATGACTTCCTTCTTGGCTGCAAAGCCTGCTGCAGAAGTCCCAGAGAGAGGGAGAGAGCAGAGATACAAGGTGAGATAAGTTGGAGAACTCTGATCCAGCAAACCTTATCTGCAGTCACTGCTCTTCAAGCTTCAGCACAAAACTCTCCCTGACGGTTTTTGTCAAGATTTGACCACAGAGAGTTGGTGCATCTGGCTGATCACTCTAAGCTCGACCCAACATGTGTTTCAGCTTCTCCAGAACGGTGCTAAATGTACAATTTGTTAGCAACATTGCTTGTCTATCTTAACAAGCTTAATGTGTTTGGACTTGCCATCCCCAGGCACACGAACAAGACGTTACAGAGAACACGAATACAGAATCCACATCAGCATATTTACACTAAATGTGGATTTAGGCCAACATTATCTTACTCAGTAGTCCAACTCTCTGGCCCCATGCTGCTGCTGGAGAGGCCCGTGTCTCCARCACTGTTGGCTTAATAACCGCCTTTTTATTTTCACTAAATATCTTTCTCAAATCTTTGCCCATCTTCTCCATCTCGTTTAACACCTCCCTCTATTCTCCCTCACACTGGGAAGAGCTGCAGTGCAACATAGCGGTGTTTAAGAAAGATACACTACAGGACCAAAAGTGTGTGGACACCTGCTTGTCAAACATCTCATTCCAAAATCATGGGCATTAATATGGAGTTGGTCCCCCCTTTGCTGCTATAACAGCCTCCACTTTTCTGGGAAGGCTTTCCAACAGAAGTTGGAACATTACTGCGGACTTGCTTCCATTCAGCCCATGAGCATTAGTGAGGTTGGGCACTGATGTTTGGCGATTAGGCCTGGCTTGCAGTCGGCTTCCAATTCATCCAAAGCGTTCATGGGTGAGGTCAGGGCTCTTGCAGGCCAGTCAATTCTTCCACACAGGAAAGGCCTTCCCCCAAACATTTACCACAAAGTTGGAAGCACAGAATCATCTAGAATGTCATTGCATGCTGTAGTGTTAAGATTTTCTCTTCACTGGAAAAAAAAGGACCTAGCCCTGAATCATGAAAAACACCCCAGATCATTATTCTCCTCCATCAAACGTTACAGTTGGCACTATGCATTGGGGCAGGTTGCATTCTCCTGCATCCATCAAACCCAGATTCGTCCGTTGACTGCAATGATGAAACGTGAAGATCACTCCAGAGAACGCGTGCCACTGCTCCAGAGTCAATGCAGCGAGGCATACACCACCCCAACCGCCTTGCATTGCACATGTGTATTTAGGCTTGTTGCGCGCTGCGCCATGGAAACCCATTTCATGAAGCTCCTACAAACCAGTATGTGTCTACGTTGCTTCTAGAGTAGTTTGGAACTCGGAAGTGACTGTTGCAACCGAAGAGCTACGCGCTTCAGCACTCGCGGTCCCATCTTGTGAGCCTGTGTTGTCTACCACTTTGCGGCTGACTGTTGTTTCTCCTCTAACCTTTCACTGCACAATAACAGCACTACAGTTGACCGGGAAGCTCTAGCAGGGCAGAAATTATGAGAACTGACTTGTTGCGGCAAGGTGGCATCCTATGACAGTGCCACATTGGGCCATTCTGATGCCAATGTTTGTCTATTAGATGCATGGCTGTGTGCTCGATTAAAACAACCTGTCAAGCAACGTGTTGGCTGAAATAGCCAATCCACTAATTGAAGGGTGTCCACATACTTTTGAATATATAGTGTAAATTGAGGAGCTGACGTTTTTCGAGAAGGTAAATGTGTTATTTTCTGACACCAAGTTCAATTGAACGAGAAAGCAGAGAGTGAGATTTGGGGGAGAGATGAGAGATGGGGTGACAGTGAAAAAGAGAACGATAGATCAAGAGGGCCACAGAGAATGTGTGTGTTTGGATAGGATATAGGGGAGAGTACTGTCTCTGCTCATTTGCCCCCAGGCAGGATGATTTCCCTCATGAAAGGCTATCAAACAAAACTCTATGAAGAAGAAATCACATCAGAAATTCACAATTTTGGGGGACCTGAATCGGTGTGTTTTTCTAACCCTAGACAGGGTAGCGTAGATCCTGCCGCCCGCGTCTCTGGAGGACCAGGCTATACGACTTGTTTTCCAATACGGCTCTATCTCATCAAGCCAACGTTTGACGTCTCTCTGCTCTTTTCCTGGGGCATAATTTCAATTATATGCTGTGTAGAATGTAGATGTCATGTGATTTRCCAGTTGGCCTCTTGTTAGAGGAGCTACGTACCTGGTTTAAGCTYTTGATTGTTTCAGTGTTTAAAACCGACCTCTGCACCRTGGCAATTTAACACGGAGCTGCTCAAATTACTAATTGGCCACACACTTAGGCTGCGTTTACACAGGCAGCCCAATTCGAATCTGTTTTTCACTAATTGGTCTTTTGGCCGATCACATCAGATCTTTTCACATCAGATCTTTGTCAGAACTGATCTGATTGGTCAAAAGACCAATTAGTGAAAAAAGTATCAGAATTGGGCTGCCTGTGTAAACGCAGTCTTTAGCTACTCTACGCTCTCTCCTCTAGTCATACAGTAACCTCCGATCCAATGGCACACGTACATGCATGCACGCAAACCACCCAGGGGCTAGTGGACCCATTACTGTTCTGTTGAAGAAAACATGTGAACCAGCTTAGCATAAATTAGACTGCACAGACTGCCATCCATCATTTAAAGTCCCCAAGCAGCCTGTCATACATACATAGCATCATTTTATTATCACTGGGGCGGGAAAAAAACCTTTTTAGCTATGGTTCCATCAAAGGTTGCAGAAGCGGTGACATAAAATATCTTCTGCAGATGTAGATGATGTTGTCTAGCTGCCGGTTGTTCCCTGAGATGGAACGAGAGGGCAGAGATTTCTACTGCTAGCTAGTTTGATGAGACAGSCCAGCTCTCGCCTGGGGAGGACTAGTTTGTCTGGCAGCGATGGCGAGGGGAGTAGAGCAGTCTGGGTAGAGTGGCGGGTGACTGGACGTGTGCTGTGGCTCTGTGTGTGAGTGTGTGTCTCTGTCTCTATCTCTGTGTGTGTGTGAGTGAATGCGTGTCAGGAGGGATGGAGGGATGCCCAGACCTAAGTTGTTTCTGGGAAAAGGGACTGCATGGGGGAGGGAGTGAAACAGTTGTTCAAAACGTCTCGGCTATTTCGTTTTTTTTWATGAACATAAAGTGATCATATGAGACAAACTGCTTGGCAAGCTGGACTGTGAAAAGCATCAAACTCACCATTATTTTGAGTGGACAGCAGGTGTGTGCTGTGATCTGCCTTGTAGCACTGCAGACAGACCTACAGTATATCTGGRCACTTTCACTGTATGTAGGAAATTAGACTGTGGTCAACTCAGTGTTTATGCTTCTGACTACAGAAAATGGTACATGCCAGTCAATTCATGTACTTTTTCGGCACCAACCGTTTGTCAACCGATCAAATCCCACATGTTTTCGAGTTAAGCACATTCATATATGTCACCCAATCAGAGAAGTTCTAGTATTTCAGTTAGAGATGCACTGTAATGAAGTGGCTTCTAATTACGCCTCATTTCAGGACAGCTCTCTCCATGTTAGTTCAGAGCAGAGTGAGGTAATTTGTGTCCTGGCTAAGGGTCCTCTCAGTAGACCCACTAAGCACTTCAATTTCCCTCTTATTCTGCAGCCTCTTTGTCCGAGGATAAACACCAAAGCTGTGAAATATCCACTGAATGCACTGGGCTTTATGTAACTCACACTCGTTGGATGAGAGACCCATTCTGACACTACAAAAATAACGTTTTCAAGGAGGGAGAGCGGATATTAGGACTAGATCAGGGCTGCTGAAAGATGAGAAAGCCCATGGCGTTCTACAGTACAACGAGCAGATAGAGCGTTGTGTGTTTGGTGGGGTGAGTGAGAGGATGTTTGTTTGGACTGGAGGAGGGAGATGGGTGAGTCGGTTGCATTTGGGGCTCGGAGCTGCTGAGTGAAGTAGTCCCATATGTGCCTGGGTATAAATAATTATCCTCACTGTTCTGCGTCAACAAGCTGACATACTTTCATCTCTGCGTTCCGGGGTTCAGAAAATAGATCTGGGTGTTGCTCTAAACAGCAGACAGGATCCGCAACTGTACAACCATGAGACTTGATAAGGAACGGAGTTGTTGTCACTGTTACCGGGGTCTTTATTCATGTTACAGGCATATACAGTACATGGTGGTTTATGGGAATACTGGCCCACATGAAATAGTACATGAGAGGATAAAGCCTTGGTTGTCAAGATACTGTAACTGCAAAAGGCAACATCTTCTATGCTGTTTGACTGATATGAAGGCATAGTCTCTGTCCTCTATAGTTTCCGAACAAAATAATTGATTCTGTAACGGCTTTCATATTCGTCCTCCTCCTCGGACGAGGAGAGGCGAGACGGATCGGACCAATACGCAGAGTGGTTAGTGTTCATAATGATTTAATATAACGAAAACTGAACACTGAATTACAAAACAAATAAACGAAGTGCAGAAAACCTATACAGTACCRTGTGGTGAAAACACAAACACGGAAACAAACACCCACCAAACACACGTGAAACACAGGCTGCCTAAGTATGGGGGGTGGGGAGGGAGAAGAGATATGCAGACCCACGKGATCACACACTTTGCGTCTGTCTCCTGCTGTGAATGATTCTCCCCTACACATCCCCTTGTTCCCTCAGTTCCTCTGCCTCCAAACTCTTCTATTCATTCTTTTCATTTTCCCCATCATCTAATAAAGTAAATCAACCCAGGCCTTCACCAAGACGGAAAAACAACAACAACACACTGGTTAAAATACCCCAAAGCCTTCCTGCCGAAAGAGGAATAGTTTGAGACTCATCAAAGATTTACTGGCTGTGACTTTTTATATTTATTTCTGCCCGCCTCTGTTTTGCATATGAGTTTGTTTTCCTCCCCTGCTCCCATGCTGATAGATCCCCTCCCAGCCAAGTCTGGTTTCCATGCTGATAGATCCCCTCCCAGCCAAGTCTGGTTTCCACAGTGATGTGGCTGCTATTGCCTCTGCTCAGAATATGCAYAGCMTAATGCTCAGWTGTGTATRAGGGGTGGTGAGTCCCCTAAGCCTCGGGGCTAGGACTGMAGTCTGACAGAAAGGGCWATCTGAAATGACATTATTGTTTCATTATTAAGCACATCTGGAAACAGTTCTACATTAATTAAGCAAATACCTGCTGCAGTAAACCTGATTATTACATGAATTACCAAATACCAAAATCCAACCACAAATCCAAATGAAAGTTAATAATCCTCGTCATGCTTTAACTTTCAGCAATAGCTACTATTAATATTGAATGTTTTCATTAGAGTCTTTAAACATTAATGATTCATCTCATACAGCATCCATCACTTCTGACAAATTTCCTATAATTTATGTCCACCTTCCACAGCACTTCCAGGACCAGGCCCCACGCACGCACGCACGCACGCACGCACGCACGCACGCACGCACGCACGCATGCATGCACACTCCTTTGTTCCTCACGGATGGAGGAAGGACAAACCACTGTATATGTTATTTCTGCTGCTGAGAGGTCAGGAAGTTATTAGCAGGCATGAATGTGTCTGTCCTTCTCATTTCCTACCTATTTTGTTCCATTACCGCTGAACTGTTTGGATACATGTAATTACACATTTATTCTCAATAGTGAAAGTACAATATATATAATAGCAGTATGTTATTTAAGGCAGCTTACAGCCTAGACTGTATGAGGCATTTAGTCCAGTTGTCCTTGATAGTCTGGCTTAACTGTTCTGTTCTGCTTCCATTCTGTTCTGTGTTCTCAGTGGGTGGTCTTGAGTCAGTGAATTCATGGAAGACTGTGTCCCCACTGCCACTACTACTCCCCTCTTCCTACCTCCACTGTCCTGTGTTCTGAACAACAGCAAGGTCGTGGTCATGTAACATACCATACCTAAGAGCTGCATGGGTGTCCTAAAGAAACTGGATGAGCAGCAGCTGAAGAGCAATGAATGAGGAAGTAGACAGAGGTGAGGGACCTCTTGGTGTGACGGAGAATCCAAACACCCCCTCCCCTACCAACCGCTCTTGTCACGTGTTGCTGATGAAAACTCTGAGGTTGACTTCCAGAGAGTGGCGAGGAGATTCAATGGAACCCATCAACTTTGGGACACACTCCTGACTTGAATGAGCAATTCATGTTCCACTTTAAATAATAAAACAAGCATGAAAGTCAAATGAACAAATCCCTCTGTCGTTTTACAAGATATAAACCTCAGTAAGAGTTAATATTTAATTTGGGAGGTATTTGTGTCACGTTCGCAAATCAGACATAAACAAACACATGTGGAATATAATCAGCACGCCTCTCAATTAAAAAAAATGTCATGAATAAACTCCAAACATATCGCAGTGCATTGTCAGATGTACTTCGCTCTGAGCCTGCAGCCTGCTGTTCAGTTTATCTGGGGTTTAATTAGCCCCTACACCCTTGATAATTTTCACTCCCTCAGCTTTGGGACACTTGTGCAAATGTGAAGGGTGATTTGAGGTTCAGCCTGTGTGCGTGCGTGCGTGTGTGTGTGTGTCGACTGGTGGGCATCTGGTGTGATGTGAATTATAGCTCTCTCCTTCACCACTAGCTCTTAGTGTCCGGAACTCACTACAATCTCTTTTCTGCAGACACAAAGCACAATGCCACTGGAGGAGAAATTAGTTTAGTAAGGCACAGATTACATTACTCTCCATCTTAAAGGACTTTAGCCAATGCTCTTATCTGGGCTCACTCACAGCTTTCACACCCTAGCAGTTTCTGAATTTCAGGCATGGAGTTATCATTGTGGATGAATACAGAACTAGTATTTTGTTTGTGTCAAAGTGGGACCAATCTGTATACCCCATTCAGCCACTTTAAATCCATATCCTCTCCTCTATCTCTCTTTATTCCTTTTGGCATAGAACAAACCTACTTTCCTACGCTTCCAYTCCCTCCAACCTGTCATCTCAGCACAGGAGCCTCTCCATTGAAATCAGCACTCCCCTTTGTAAAACTAAACATAAAAACTCAATTATTCCTCTTTTGCTACTAATTCTGCTTCACTTTTAGCTGGCGTKCTTCCCCACTGTTGGAAAGGCTCAAAAATATATACAATTAGCATGTTTCTCTCAAACAGACATGTTGGTCTTTTCACCCGACACAAACCCTTTCTCCAAGGTCATCAGTCACTCCTACACTTTAAGTCTCCTCCCTGTCCTTCTCCTGCTATTAGGGATCTCGATACTGGAGTCCCCATTTTCACAATAAATGGCTTCTGTCGTCTTTCCCCAGCACTGGCCCTCTAAATTATTACAGTTGTTATACCTTGCGAGTTGGGCGCTTTGGATGGAGACCTATTTACTGCAGAGAGGAAYATGTGATGGAAAAGCTTGTAGATAACGCAAGGGCACAAACACAAAGAAAACACAGAACTGCCAACCTGAGCGAGGACTTAATTTGGACTGTAAATGCCGGTTGTCACGGCACTACTTTCTGCATCACAACCGACCACGTTTTGCTTTGGGTTTGTACACGTAAAAAAAAATCCTTGAAATAACAAATGGCTGTGAGAAGTCCAAGCAGCAGTTCAATCACCAGAGGGGCGGAGGGGCGCCAGGCATTCCTAGGGTGTAATTGGGCTCCTGTTCTTTCCATGAGTCAGCAATTTACTGTGTACTCAAAGTTAACGATTTACTGCMATCCCTTGCTATCCCTCTATCTCCCAACTCTCTCTCTCTCGCTCTCTCTCATAAACACACAGATAGCATCGTTATGTACCTCTTGACAATGCACATTTACAATATTGTATACASTGAATATACTRAACATTGGGAATACCTTCCTAATATTGAGTTGCACCTCAACCCCCCATTCTTGATACACACGGGAAACTATTGAGTGTGAAAAACCCAGCAGTGTTGCAGTTCTTGGCAAACTGCTACCATACCCCTTTCAGAGGCACTTACATATGTTGTCTTGTCCATTCACCCTCTGAATTTCACACATACACAATCCATGTCTCCATTGAAGTCATGGCTTAAAAATCCTTCTTTAACCTGTCTCTCCCCTCATCAACATTGACTGAAGTGGGATTAACAAGTAATTCAATAAGATCATACTTTCACTCTGATAACCTAAGTCAGCTTACTGTCCATGGAAAATAAGAAGTCGTTCCCTAATGTTTTGTACATCAGTGATGACTCATGCAACGCAGAGAATCAGAAACTTCTCTCTCCTTCTCTCATCTTTCTCTCTCCCTCTTTTCTCTCTCTCTCTTTCTTCTCTCTCGCCTCTCTCTCTCTGCCGGTCTCTCATTACTTCAACTTTACAACTACTAGCCATATATTCATATATGTCCACAGTCTAAGGGCACTCTCTTGCTTGCAAACTCTTAGTGCTAGACTGTTATTTCAACGCGCAGCTTGTCTAGTCTAGCAGCGTTATAAAACGAACTTAATCATAGGTGCCTTGCTGCGCATCTCTGTTTCCCACACAAAGTAAACAGTTACAGAAATAATTGGAATAGTGCCTCTCTGACTGAGACAAAATTAGCTCTCTTCTGTGACGATGACTTGTTGCTGCTGCTGCGCCTACAATCCCTGCTCTCTTCTCGCGTCCTCTCTCGCCTCTATTCCTCTCATCTCTCCAGGTCTAACCTCGTTGCTCTCATCCTCCTGGTCGTCGTCTCTCACCTCAGACTCTTCCAGTACTATCTCGACCTGTTCCTCAATCGCTTCGAATTCCTAGTCAATCCTCTCTCTCCCTGTTCCCACTTCTCTCCCCAGGCACGTCCTCTCGATGATCAGACCTCAGTCTCCTCACTCCGTCCTCAATCCTTCTCTCTTCTCCTCTCGTCTCCTCGCTCTCTCATCCCTTCTCTTCTCTCTCATCTCTCTACCTCTCTCTTCCCTCTCACGTCACCTCCTCACTCCTCCTCAGTACATAGCTAACTCGTATTGCCTTCCTTGCTCTCCCTTTGTTCGCCCCAAATTTGAATTAAAATAAGGTGCATTGGTACACACAACAAACAGTGTGCTGTTGCCAAATTATTTTAAGAGATTTAGAAACACAAACTTTAGATGAGATGAGAGACGAGATGGAAAATTGATGTTAGCTCTTGCTTTGCTGTCCTATTGGCCAAGCACCTACTCCATTCAAACTCCCATAAAGACTCCCTTTGCATTTGCATATGACTATTTCCMTATTCCCTTTCTCCATCCCCACTGCTGACATTAACACACATCACATCAGTTGCAGTGAGCCAGCCCAGCGTCCCGGTACTGACTGAAACATGAATATGGGCCAGTGGATGGTTGTTTCAAAACTGAACAATAAGGTATCATCACCTCTAAGGAGTGATCAGGTAGTCTTTGGCTACTATTCTGCCAAATATCTCTATCTACCAACACCAGGTCTGGAGAGATGTATTCTCTGGTAGGTTCTGTTGGTATCCCTATTCTCCTCGGTGCCTGTGGCGAAGCGCCCTAACTCAAACTCCTGATGAAATGTCCCATTTCCATTCAATTCAATTGTGGTCCTATAAAGAATGGAACAAACCGGAATAATTAGAAAGCTCTTATCTATAATTTATAAGCAGATTCAATTAGAATCACCTGCCTGCATGCGAGGAGGCATGTGCTGCTAGCTGGCTGGCTGGGGAAAGCTGCTCACAGGAGCACAAATACAAATGGCTATCATCAATAACTGGTGCTACTATGATTTGTAATCATGTGTGTGGAAGTAGAGAGCAATATGCTCTGTACTGTAGCTGGGGAAAAGGCTGTAGGTTCTTTTCCATAATGTCTCAGGCAGATRCACTTGCTGGCTTCTCTAAGTGAAGAGGGAGGAGAAAGATATATGACCTAACAATATTTCCTAACATTCCCATCTTCATTTGGTGTTGATCGTTGCTGGACAGTAATGGAATGTGGACTGTTCTACTATTGTGTGTGTATTAGTCTCCTCATATCAGCTAACCACAAAGGAAATGAGATCAGGATAGGGCCCTTGTGCTGTCCTGCATGTTGTTCTATATTGTCCCCAACAGGAACAGTGAGCTCTATTGTGTTAACATCCAGAAGCCCATGCATGTMATTTATTCTCCATGAAGGTGTCTTTAAGAGCGGCAGCCTGTACGCCCGTGTTTTAGATATATTTATATATACTGGTGTGTAGCGGCTGATGTGCGTGGAGGGAACAGGCCAGCTGGGAGGTTAATTAGCTTCCTGCGTCCCGGGAGGCACTCTGAAATCTAGCATACCTGTCATCCATTACTGCATTACTGGAGACCGGCGCCGCTCAGGGCATTTGTGTGTGCGTGCGTGGATGCATATATTACATTTTAATTTTAAAAKAATCACTGTGTATCATGTTGCCATAGTTCTGATGATACTACAGTAATGTAGTTGTTCCTCCCATACCAGTGAGTGTGTATCTGACTAGTAAACCAGCCCTTTTCGGTGCTGTACAGCAGGTACCAACAGGTCTCAGACCTGCTTAGTGCTGSACTCTATGTAAATGACTACAGTAAGCAGATGTAAGTGGCTGCTCATGTTTAAATCACAGCTTTGCCCCTCTGAACTCCCTCAGGGACAGAAGCTGAGTTTGACACATCATTKAATTCTCCCCCTTTAGCCCAGAACAACCYTGTGCTGTGACCCAGACCTGGATCTTTAAGCGCCAACTTTACACACAGCAGACTCATTGATCAGGAGATGATGAATAAAKACTTCCTATTAGGACTTGTTCTATCGGCCTCCGTCTTCACATTACTTCATTGCATTACACAACTGACAAAGTTAATGACATGGAGATGGCAGCCAGTGGCAGTGGAGAGTAAAGTTTATGTAGAGAATTCAAATAGCTACATATGATTGAAACACCGTTTGTTGTTTTTCACCCCTGGGTGTGTCAGATAAACAGGATTAAAAAGGTCTTTWTATATTAAACTGTTTTCATTGGAATCTGTCCCAGTAATGTCATCTCCTTTCAGTGTTCAGACGTGTGGGGGAGAGGATGATTAGATGGTTTGCTGTGTGTTTATCTGTGCGCGAGTGCATGTGTGTACATGTGTGCATGGTTGTGTGTGTTTGTGTGTGTGTCAAATMAAATCAAATCAMATTTTATTAGTCACATGCGCCGAATACAGGTGTAGAGACCTYACAGTGAAATGCTTACTTGAGAGCCCCTAACCAACAATGCAGTTTAAAAAAATAATACAAATAGAATAAGAGTAAAAGTAACAAGTAATTAAAGAGCAGCAGTAAAATAACAATAGTGATACTATATACAGGGGGTACCGGTATAGAGTCAATGTGCGGGGGCACCGGTTAGTCGAGGTAATATGTACACGTAGGTAGAGTTATCAAAGTGACTATGCATAGATAATAATGTGTGTGCGCGTACGCGTGTGCGTGTGCATGTGTGTGTGCGTGTGTGCGTGTGGCAGGCTTTGACAGCCTCCTTCCTTCCGTCTCCTGAAGATCAGGAGGCAGAACGACCTCAATCTCTCACTCAGCCACAGCACCGGGACACCTTCCCATTGTCATGTCTACTGTGCTCACACACTTCACACCTCCACGGCAGTGTTTGGATAATATCACCTTCAGATTCCTACAAATGGGTATAGTTGGAGTCTCGGTATGAGCTGAATCAGGGGGAAGCGGTATGAGCTAAGCAGGCAGTGTGACGCCCTTTACACATGGACAAACACAAACAAAATCATATGGACACACCCTAATTCAAACCATAGCATGATGACCGAAGTAACATGTGAGACATACTTAGCCTAGCAAGGTCTGTAAACCATATTTCATGCATGATATGTACACACACTAAACACATACACATGTCTGTAGTTCTTGTCAGTTGTAGTCAGTACAGTATTTCAGTGAAGCAGAGGATTGTGACAGAGTAAAAATCTGCTATTAATGTGTACAGTACTGTAGGAACTCAGCCTCTGTCTCTGTGAAGACCTCAGAGTATAAAACCCGCTGKCAGACCCCATGCTGCCCTCCTACTCCCTTCTTCCTCCTCTATCTCTATCTCCTGCTGGGCAAGAAGGATCGCTAGCTCGTCCTCTCCCTCTCTCTCCCTTTCTCTCCCCTCTCTCCCTTCACCTGTCAGCCAGGCTGACAGAGGTTTGTGGTTCATCCTCTGAGCAGTGACCCTTACTGGGTTACAGCAGCACTGACAACACGGGAGAAAACTCTACAGGCTAGGGAGGGGGAGGATGAGGGAGGAAGATGGAGGGAGGGAGGGATGGTAGGTGGGGGGAGAAAGATGGTGGGATGCAGTAGGAGGAAGGGAGGGAGAAGAAGAGGGGGAAGGAGAGGAGGAGGTAGGTTGAAGTGAGGGAGAAAAACCTGTGCAGAATGTTTGCTTTCTCATGGCTGAGTTGTTGTTACTGTCTGGGTAATAAACCTCTAGAGGAATCTAATCTGAAGTGACCATTGTTAGAGTCTGGCTGTCTCTCTCTCCCTCTCTCTCTATCGTCTTCTTCCTTCCTTCCTTCCTTCCTTCCTCCTTCCTTCCTTCCTTCCTTCCTTCCTTCCTTCCTTCCTTCCTTCCCTTCCGTTCCTTCCTTCCTTCCTTCCCTTCCTTCTTCCTTCCTTCCTTCCTTCCTTCCTTCCTTCCTTCTCTTCTCCTTTTCTCCTCTCTCTCTCTTCTCTCTCTTCCTCCTTCCTTCCTTCTTGCTTCCTTCTCTCTCACCTCTCTTCTTCCCCATCTCCCTCTCTCTCTCCCTCCTTCTCTTTCTCCCTCTCTCAATTCCTACACAAGGCACACACTCCATGCAACCAGGTACACACAGTTCTGCATAAATTCCCTCCTGTCTGACCTACGCACACACACACATGGACACACACACACACACACTGAGTGACGTGGTGTGAACTCTGTGAGTCAGAGCAAGGGGATGACAGTTGTCTGAGAAATATAATAAAGCATTACCTCTAACCCCACTGCCTGCGCCTGCCATCCTATCAGTGATCCATGCTAGATCTCCATAGTAACCACAGGCCTTATGTCTTCCAACTCCCCAGCTGGCTTTTTGTTGGGTGAACTTCACTAATCATAATGTGTGTGTCTGTGTGTGTTTGAAAAAGATGCTTATGATAACATATTCTTGCCATTTGCTTGAGTAGTATCGATGTTGTCCTGCACCAGCGGTCCAACTGTTGAATAGAAGGAAATTAGTGAGTGAAAAGAGTGATTTCCTAAAGAGCTGTGGTTCTTTCACTGCGAGTCCATCTCTTCTCTTTCTCTACCTCTATAAACCCTGCAATCATTTCATCAACCTCTCTTCTCTTCCGCAGGGCCGCTCATCATTACCTTTCTTCCCTCTTTTCAACATTCGCTCGTTTCTTTATCTGTCCCTCCTAGCCCCTCCTCCACTTTCCCAGTCCTACATTCACTCCATCCAAACACACTTTCATTTGAGCTTCTTCATTGGCTTGCATGGCTTGTCTGCGTGGGCTGCCAAAACTCTCCAAGTATTGATTATGCAACAAGCACATAAACCGCTGTATGCACCTGATTCATTAATCAACCAAATGACTGCACCAATGTTCATGTTCTATTAGCATTCCATTTGCAACATCAATAAACCCTGGCGTGATTATTATGGGCAGTACAGTTTGATAGCAGTTGTAGAAGTAGTTATGTGGATTGTACATTGATTTTCTCCTCTTTGTCAAGTCTGCACCACAGCAAGAGAAATACACTTGTTTTGTTCCAACTGCATGTGTTGCTCACGTCTCTCTCTCTCTCTCTCTGACCCGTCATCACTGTTCTGTTTTTCATTCCAGGCCTTGATAATGGGCTAGTCACAAGTTGAATGATCAGCACACTACTCCCATTGCTACAGGCGGCCTAATCAAAGCCCAGCTGTCAGAATCGAAGCTGGAGACGAGAAGCAGGTACGGAGAGTTGAACATTTAATGTAGCACAGACATGGAACAGGAGAGGAACAGCATCAGAACCGGGTAAGACAAGGACATATGACAATGAATGCAGAAGTGGGGGCAGAGTTGGGGAACAGACAGATATAGCGGAGGTAATAATACGGGGATTGAGTCCAGGTGAGTGCAATGAATCGCTGATGCGCGTGACGAGGGAAGCAGGTGTGCGTAATGATGGTGGCAGGAGTGGGTAATGTAGGGCAGCCTGGCGCCCTCGAGCATCAGGGAGGGAGAGGCGTGGCACTGGCACTAGAGGCAGGCGTGGCACTAGCAGCAACTCTACATGAACAACATTTAGAGAGAAAAGAAAAAAGAAAAAAAAAGAGAAAAAAGAGAGGGACAGAGATATAGAGGGGGAGGCGGAGACAGAAATTGTGTGTACAGTAAAAGAGAAAGTGAGCAAGAGGGTTGAATTTCGTGTGACCATATGCCCGCATTAAAAATTTAACAGGAGCCGTTAAAATAACAAGGAAATGCTTGGCTGTGTTTGCTGCAAGTAGGCCAGGACGATAAATCTTTCATTTTGTTCCTGGATGTTGTGCCTAGAAAAGGGATGACGGGTGCGTAACCGCAGCAGGGGTCCTGCTCTCGCTGTCATGCCATGTTCGCACTCTCTCTCTTCTCTCTGTCTCGGGTCTCTCTTCTCTACTTCTTCTCTTCTTCTGCTCTTCTCTCTTCTCTCTCCAGTCATGGAGTGCTACAGCCTCATTCTCCCAGAGTCTCTGTTTGGTGAAGTGTTCTCTGATGTTCCAGACCCTCCCATTTGCCTCTCTCTGAAGGTGACGCAGCAGTTTAATCAGTGGTTAAATCGCAGAAACAGGAAATTATAGATTTTCCAGCCATTGCAGATCCTTGGTCTCCCTTCTCTCCCTTCCCATCCTTTCCGCATCCCTCCTTTCTTCCCTCTCCCCTCTCTCCCCCACTTGCCCCTCGCCTCCTCTCGTTCTTCCTCTCCTCTCCTCCCTCTCCCTCCCTCCCCGTCCCGCACTTCCCCGCCATGCCTTCCTCCCCTCTCCCTCCATTCCCCTCGCCATGCCCTCCTGCCCTCCTCCCCCACTTGTCCCCCTCCCCCGTCGCCTATTCTCTCGCTTCTGCCTCTCCCCTCCCCACACAATCCCCTATTCTCATCCTCTTTCCCCTGCGTGTAGATATAAGGGCCTACGAGTCAGTTAGCTGATATATGAAATTGCTCAGATTGCAGTTACTGGGATGTTGTCCTTGAGGAATGGAGTTGATCAGCGGTACGTCTCAATGCATGTGACCTCCTCCACTCCTCCGGCCATGGTGCTTTCAACCTGCACTCAGAAACGCCATCCCTACCTGCCGCCAGGCTAGCTGCACCTGTACACACTGATATGTGGCTGGAAGAGGCAGAAGAGGGGAAGTTCATGCCTCAAACATTGAAATAGAACGTTTGAATTTAGATGAAGGTTATAACAGTAGGGAGAGAATTGCATGGTGAGGGAGAAGACAGCCAGGGACATTTCTTCTTGCCTCTCTTCAGCTGCTTTTAGCTGTATGCTACACTATGTTCGCTACTCTTCTCCAACTGCACTGCCTGCCCTTTTTTGGGTATTCTCCCTTCCAGGTCCTGCTCCTCCTCTCTGCCACTTACCAACACTGCATGACGAGCAAGGGGTCCCTGTCGTCCCACCTCTGTCTCTGCACGAGTTCTAATGCTCTCGCCACGTCTCGTCCTTCCCTCCACTTCCCTGGCTTGCCCCCTCCTTCTTTTCTATTCTATTTGATGCGTTTTCTCTCTGTTTTCCCTTTTCCTCCTCATGTTTCTTTCTAGTGTCTTTGTACCTCTGCGGTCTGGTGGAGGGTTGTAAACACAAAGCACATAATGCTTCCATGTGACGCCGATGTTTTCATAGGCTATTGCGTCCTGATGATTGCGAACGGCGTTTTTGGCTGATATCGCCACCATCGCTCTAATGTCTTTAGTCCAGGAGGTTCACCCAGACCACATAATAGATAGGAAGCGGGAGAAGAACGGTAACTGCAAAGTTCCTGTTTACTAGCATACAAACAAGCGCGAGGGGCACCGTTTGTTCGGTCACCGTCGAATCCACCTGCACTGACAGAGCGTGAAGGACGGACTGACGTGGCCGTGTTTGTTGGTATTTGTGCTAGTCGTGTCGATCCTTGCGCCTGGTCAGCTATTGTGTTGTGGTTGACAGG
>NW_019942971.1:208576-219022 GCF_002910315.2 Salvelinus sp. IW2-2015
TGTCCAAGTCTGCACCACACAGATGAGAACATCACCTTGTTTTGTCCAACATGCAGTGTTTGCTCACGTTCTCCTCTCTCTCTGACCCGGAATCACTGTTCTGTTTTTCATTCCAGGCCTTGATAATGGGCTAGTCACAAGTTGAATGATCAGCACACTACTGCCACTTGGCTACAGGCGGCCTAATCAAGACCCAGCTGTCAGAATCGAAGCTGGAGACGAGAAGCAGGTACGGAGAGTTGAACATTTAATGTAGCACAGACATGGAACAGGAGAGGAACAGCATCAGAACCGGGTAAGACAAAGGACATATGACAATGAATGCAGAAGTGGGGGCAGAGTTGGGGAACAGACAGATATAGCGGAGGTAATAATACGGGGATTGAGTCCAGGTGAGTGCAATGAATCGCTGATGCGCGTGGACGAGGGAAGCAGGTGTGCGTAATGATGGTGGCAGGAGTGGGTAATGTAGGGCAGCCCTGGCGCCTCGGAGCATCAGGGAGGGAGAGGCTGGAGGCACTAGGCGGCGTGACTCGCAGCAACTCTACATGAACAACATTTAGAGAGAAAGAAAAAAGAAAAAAAAGAGAAAAAGAGAGGGACAGAGATATAGAGGGGGAGGCGGAGACAGAAATTGTGTGTACAGTAAAGAGAAAGTGAGCAAGAGGGTTGAATTTCGTGTGACCTATATGCCCGCATATAAAAATTTAACGGAGCCGTTAAAATAACAAGGAAATGCTTGGCTGTGTTTTGCTGCAAGTAGGCAGGACGATAAATCTTTTCATTTGTTTCCTGGAATGACGGGTTAACCACAGGGGTCCTGCTCTCCTGTCATTGCCATCGCTCTCTCTCTCTCTTCTCTCTCTCTCTCTCTTGTCTCTCTCTCTCTCTCTCTCAGTCATGGATGCTACAGCCTCATTCTCCCAGAGTCCTGTTTGGAAAGTGTTCCTATCCAGACCCTCCCCTTTGCTCCTCTCTTGAGGTGACGCAGCAGTTTAATCAGTGGTTAAATCCAGAAACAGAAATTAAGATTTCCAGCCCTTGCAGATTCTTGCTCTCCTTCTCCCCCCCCCCCCCCTTCCCCCATCTCCCCCCCCTCCCTCTCTCCCCTCCCCCCCCCCCCCCCCCCCCCCCCCCCCCCCTCCCTCCCTCCCCCCCCCCACCCCTCCCCCACCCCTCCCTCTCCCTCCCCCCACTCCTTCCTCCCCCCCCCCCCCCCCCCCCCCACCCCCCTCCCCCTCGTCATGACCCCCCCCCCCCCCCCCCCCCCCCACCCTCCCCCTCCCCCCCCCCCCCTCCCCCCCCCCCCTCTCCTTCCCTCCCCCTCCCCCCCCCCCCCCCCCCTCATCCTTCCCCCTCCCTTCTCTCCCCTCTCCTCCTTCTCCCCTCCTTCCCCCTTCCTCCCCCACCAACCCCCTCCTCCCCCTTCCACTGCCCTTCCCTCCCCCACCCTCTCTTTCCGTGAGAAAAGGGCCTACGAGCAGTTAGGCTGATATTATGAAATGCTCAGATTGCAGTTACTGGGATGTGTCCTTGAGGAAATGGAGTTGATCAGCGTACGTCTCAATGCAGTGACCTCCTCCACTCCTCTCGGCCGCTGCTTATCAACTCGACTCAGAACAGCCATCCCTACCTGCCGCCAGGCTAGCTGCACCTGTACACACTGATATGTGGCTGGAAAGAGGAGAAGAGAGGAAAGTTCATGCCTCACATTGAAATAGAACGTTTGAATTTAATGAAGGTTATAACAGTAGGAAGAGAAATGCATGGTGAGGGAGAAGACAGCCAGGGACATTCTTTTCTCTCTTCACTGCTTTGTAGCTTGTATGCTACAACTATGTTCCCCTCTTCTCCACACTCCTCTCTTTTGGTATTCCTCCCCAGTCTCCTCCTCTCTCCCACTTACCAACCACTGCATAGAGCAGGGTCCCTCTCACACCTGCTGTCTCTGCACACGTTCTTTCACTCTCTCTCCCTCCATTCCTCCTGCTCCCCCTCTTTTTCTATTCTTTCCGTTTTCCTCACTGTTTCCCTTTTCCTCCTCATGTTCTTTCTTAGCGTCTTTGTACCTCTGCGGTCTGGTGAGGGTTGTAAACACAAAGCCATAATGCTCCATGTGACCCCATGTTTTCATAGGTATTGCTCTAATGATTGCTAACCGGTTTGCTGATATCCACCACTCCTCTAGTCTTTAGTCCAAGGTCACCCAGACCACAAATAAAGGAAGCGGAGAACAACTGCAAAGCCTTTACACACACAACCCAGGGGGACCGTTTGTCGTCACCTCATCCACCTGCACTGACAGACTGAAGGACGGACTGACTGGCCCTGTTTGTTGGTTCGACCTGAGCCTGTCAGCTATTTGGTTGACAGTGTTGTGGAATGTGTGAGGAGTGAGTGTGTGTGGTGTGTGTGTGAGAATGTTGAGAGAGTGTGTGTGTGTGAGAATGTGTGTGTGTTGAGAATGTGTGAGAGAGAGTGTTTGTGTGTGGTGTGGTGTGTGGTGTGTGTTGTGTGGAATGATGTGTGAGAGAGATGTTTGTTTGTGAGAATGTGAGAGAGATGCAGAAGGAAGTGTGTGTGTGTGTGTGTGTGTGTTGTGTGTGTGTGTGTGTGGTGTGTGTGTGTGTGTGTGTGTGTGTTGTGTGGGTGTGTGTGTGTGTTGTGTTGTGGTGGGTTGTGTTGTGTGTGTGTGTGTGAGAGAGAGAGAGAGAGATGCAGAAGGAGAGAGTGTGTGTGGTGTGTGTGTGTGTGTGTGTGTGTGTGGTGTTGTGTGTGTGTGTGTTGTGTGTGTGGTGTGTGTGTGTGGAGAGATGCAGAAGGAGAGTGTGTGTGTGTGTGATGAGAAATGTGTGAGAGAGATGCAGAAGGAGTGTGTGTGTGTGTGGTGTGTGTGTGTGTGTGTGTGTGTGTGTGTGTGTGTGTGTGTGTGTGTGTGTGTGTGTGTGTGTGGTGTGTGTGTGTGTGTGTGTGTGTGTGTGTGTGTGAGAGAGAATGCAGAAGGAGAGTGATGTGTGTGTGGTGTGTGTGTGTGTGATAAATGTGTGAGAGAGATGCAGAAGGAGAGGGAGAGAATTTGTAAGACATTGTAATGACAGTTTTTTTTAATATAATTGAGTTAAAGGGGTGCTTCTGCTTGGAAACCAGTTGTATCCATGTGCACCTGCATGCAGACATTGAGTAGAGGGAGGGGTGTGATTGCTTCTGTGAGTGTGCGATGGCCTGTATTTTGTCGATGGCACTGCACGTTCATTTTGCTAACCTGTGAGTGCAGCGTTTAGTCCACCTGGCTTCTTGGTGATTGCACCATGATGTCACTTTCACAACACATGTCACTGCAGTTACTTGATCATCCATCCCATCCCTGTGGACACGGGGAAGTGGCCAGAGCAAAGTGATGGAAAGTGGGTTGTTGTTAGGAAGGGAACAAAATCAAAAGTTTATTTGTCACGTGCCGCCGAGTACAACAGGTGTAGGTAACCTTACAGTGACATGCTTACTTACAGCTCTAACCAATAGTGCAAAAAAGGTATTAGGTGAACAATAGGTAGTAAAGAAATAAAACAACAGTAAAAGACAGGCTATATACAGTAGCGAGGCTAGAAAAGTAGCAGCTACATACAGACACCGGTTGCAGGCAGAGAGTACAGTAGCGTAAAAGAGGGGTTAGCGGGTGGTGGGTGGGAACACAATGCGATAGCCCGGTTAGCCAATGTGCGGGAGCACTGTTGTGGTCCCAAATTGAGGTAGTATGTAACATGAATGTATAGTTAAAGTGACTATGCATAAATGATAAACAGAGAGTAGCAGCAGCATAAAAAGAGGGGTTGGGGGGGGGGGGGGGACGACACAATGCAAATAGTCCAGGTAGCCATTTGATTACCTGTTCAGGAGTCCTTATGGCTTGGGGTAAAAACCTGTTGAGAAGCCTTTTGTCCTAGACTTGGGACTCCGGTACCGCTTTGCCATGCGTAGTAGAGAGAACATCTATGACTGGGTGGCTGGGGTCTTTTGACAATTTTTAGGGCCTTCCCTCTGACACCGCCTGGTGTAGAGGTCCTGGATGGCAAGGCAGCTTAGGCCCCAGTGATGTACTGGCCGTACACCACTAGCCCTCTTGTTAGTGTCCTTGCGGTCAAGCGGCGAGGACATTGCCGTACCAGGCAGTGCATGCAACCAGTCAGGAGAGCGAGGTGGGGAAAGGGTAGCGGGGGCCAGCGTCGACAGAGAGGTGGGAACAGGGTAGGGGCCAGCGTCGACAGAGAGGTGGGGAACAGGTAGGGGCAGCGTCGACAGAGAGGTGGGAACAGGGTAGGGGGCAGCGTCCACACAGAGAGGTGGGGAAACAGGGTAGCGGGGCCAGCGTCGACAGAGAGGTAGGGAAAGGGTAGCGGGCCAGCGTCGACAGAGAGGTAGGGAAACAGGGTAGCGGGGCCAGCGGTCACAGAGAGGGGGAACAGGGTACGGGGCCAGCGTCGACATGAGAGGTGGGGAACAGGGTAGCGGTGCCAAGCGCCGAAAGAGTGGGAACAGGGTAGCGGGCGCGTCGACAGAGAGGTGGGACAGGGTAGCGGGGCCAGCGTCGACAGAGAGGTGGGGAACAGGGTAGGGGGCCAGCGTCGACAGAGAGGTGGGAACAGGGTAAGCGGGGCCAGCGTCGACAGAGAGGTGGGAACAAGAGGTTGCTGGGCCAGCTGTCGACAGAGAGGTGGGGAACAGGGAAGCGGTGCCTCGCGTCGACAGAGTGGGACAGGGTGTGGGGCCAGCGTCAACAGAGAGGTGGGGAACAGCGGAGCGGGGCCAGCAGGGCAAGGGAGGTTCTGTGTGGCTGGGAGCATCCTGTTGTGTCCCTGGGGGGTTGGGGTGATGGACGGCCCTGTGAGTGGCTGTGACTGTGACTGCAGCACAGCGGTGGTGGCCCCAGCCCGGTGGTGCCAAGGTGRGACGGGTGGTGGTGCCAGCGCTGTGCTGCAGCAGTTTACGGCCCTCGTCTGTCTCCCTCTGTCTCCTTCGCTGACAGGGGCCCTGCTGTGATGAATGTAAAATTGATAAAGGTTCATTGATATGCGTCGACTGGAGGAAAACCCATCGACTACCTCAGCAGACTCCCTCCCTTCCACCCTCCACTTGTTTGGGGGAAATGTATTTAATAMCAGGATCAGCAAATCGGCCCAGCCCCAATTTGCATATTAATGAGGCACTGTGCGTGCCTCCTGCAATGTTTATGGGGAGTAAAGTGGGAGGGAGCAGAGTTTTAAATGACCTTTACTTTGTGTATTTGTGGAGGGTGGCAGGGGTGGGGCTCTGTAGTGCCACGGCGAGGAATCACCATTTTTCAAGAGACAGATAGCCTAAGTATATTAATTAGATGGATAAGTCCCTTCCCAACCTGGACAGTTTGTGTGGGAGTTCCTGCTCATTCACACACACTGAATACAAATAACACGCACAGATATCCAAATCCAACGTATAGGTTTTTCTGTGATTTCAGAATGAGACATTTCATGTGTCCCACATAAATCAATATCTAACCATTATTAGCTGTCAAGGATGAATGTGTTTTTTATGTATGGCTGTACGGTAAACTCCTTTTATGAATGCATGGATATAATGAAGATTTGTGTAGCGTTGAAAATGGAATCCATATTCTATTCGACGGGCATGAATTATACAACAGCTCTGTGTGAGGAGGAATGTGAATTCACTAACCCAAAGACTGCCGTATTACTCTGGCAGGCAGGCGTGTCCTTGGAAACTTGGCCCTCTGGACTTGCGCTGCAATTAGTTCCRTGTTTTAGTCACATACATTATATATACAAAAGTATGTGGACACCCCTTCAAATTAGTGGATTCATTCGGCTATTTCAGCCACACCTGTTGCTGACAGGTGTATAAAATTGAGCACATATCCATGCAATCTCCATAGACAAACATTGGCAGTAGAATGGCCCTCCTGAATAGCTCAGTGAATTTCAAYGTGGCAGCGTCAGAGGATGCCACCTTTCCATCAAGTCAGTTTGTCAAATTTCTGAGCTGCTAGAGCTGCCCCAATGCATAGTGCCAACTGTAAAGTTTGGTGGAGGAGGAAAAATGGTCTGGGGCTATGCCCCTTAGCTCCATGGTTTGGGCTAGGCCCCTTAKCTCCAGTGAAGGGACATCTTAACGATACAGCATTCAATGACATTCTAGATGATTCTGTGCTTCCAACTTTGTTGCAACAGTTTGAGGAAGGMCCTTTACTGTTTCAGCATAACAATGCCCCTGTGCACAAAGCGAGGTCCATACAGAAATGGTTTGTCGAGGTCCTGCACAGAGCCCTGACCTCAACCCYATCAAACATCCTTGGGATGAATTGGAACGCCGACTGCGAGCCAGGCCTAATCGCCCAACATCAGTGCCCAACATCACTAATGCTCTTGTGGCTAAATGGAAGCAAGTCCCCGCAGCAATGTTCCAATATCTAGTGGAAAGCCTTCCCAGAAGAGTGGAAGCTGTTTTAGCACCAATTCCATTTTAATGCCCATGATTTTGGAATGAGATGTTTGGCAAGCAGGCTGTCAAACATGTTTTGGCAGTGTATGTTAGCTTTTGTTGGTGTCTAATAGTGGGCCTTCGCTGCTCCTTTGCACTCCTCTCGCCTGCACCTCTCCCCTCTGCACCCTCCCCTCTGCTTCCTCTCCCTCTGCTCCTCTCCCCTCTGCACTTCTTCCCTCTGCACCTCTTCCTCTGCTCCTCTCCCTCTGCATCCTCTTCCCTCTGCACCTCTTACTCTGCACCAGACCGCCTGTTAGTCCTATGACAGGCAGCCTGCTTCTTCTCATTCTCTCGGTCATGAATGAGTCTAGAGAAGAGGTGGAAGGGAGAAAGAGAAGCTCTCGAGATGCTTCCCCTGCCTCCTCTTCTCTTGTTCTTACAAGAGGGGCGACAGCCCTCGTCTATCGGACAGTAACTACAGCAGGAAAAGGCTTCGATCCTCCTGTCTCCTCACTCAGGCCCAGATTTCCTTCCTCTCTCTCTCTCTCCCCTGGAGCACATCCTCCTCCCTCTCGCACCTCAAGATTCTGTTAAAGATTTGGTTTGAGCATCCGATGAGAGTTAGAGCTCGTTATTGCTCTGTCAGCGCTGTTGCGCTTCGTGTTMWCTCAGTCTGTATTTATTTCACTATTGTATATGTACATTTCAATCTACACATCAACACCACGCCACACCAAACGAATAGACAGTTTGTTCTTGAAGAATGAATTCACTCCTGTTCCTGGCTGGTGATGCATTATCTGAGAGGAAATGAGAAAGGGGGAGAAAGTGTGGGAGCGAGGATGGAGGAAGAGGGAGAGAGAGAGGAGACWGGAGGGAGTGTTTTAAYATTGAMGCMCATGTATTCCTTCTGTTCCCAGATGAATGGCAGTTGGAGTGAGAAGAGGCTGAGACAGAGACAGAATAGAACTGAGAGTGAACTGCAGGATCATGAGCGTTCCATTCAGTTGAGATCCTAATGGCACTGTGAATGGTTTAGTAAATGGTATAAATGGTCATTGAGCTGACAGATGGAGGTGGTGTATACCTCCATCAACACTAATGSTGCTGTTCTTCAGGCCACTCAGCRACTTTTAKAGACCCACCTCTATATCATGTTCTAGTCTGGAGGACGTGACATCAGTCAAGGCCATGATCCCTGGAACAGGAACACACAACAACAAGCACTGACACTAATAGCCTAGCCTGCTCATCACATCACAAYATCAGACCTGATTTACCCCTGTGRCACGGGCAGTGACGTAGTGGAGGAGAAACACTGACACACGTCACGTAAATGCCGTGTTAATACACAGCCTTTTGATATTGTGAATGAATAGCGTTTACACTCCTTTCTTTATCAGCACATTGCAGGATACAGGCACCAAATCTAGAAATAAGTCCTAGTGGGGATTTTATATGGCACATCTCTAACTGCAGTATCACATTAAGCTCAGTTAGTCGAACGCGGCGCACGCAATGACAGGGTTGTGAGTCAATTCCCGCTGGGACCATCCAAATGAAAATGTATGCATGCGGTCGGGTCTATATATCGGAATGGCCAACCCGGTTCAACGCCTAACTCTAACCCTATCTCTACCCTAGCTACATGGTCCCGCACCTGGTGTCAACCCTAAACTCTAACCCTATTCTCTCCCTAGCTACATGTCGCCCTGGTTCAAACCCAACTCTTACACCCTATCTCTACCCTAGCTACATGTCTGCACCCGTGTCAACCCTAACTCTAACCCTATCTCTACCCTGCTACATGTCGCACACCCTGGGTCAACCCTAACTCTAACCCTACTCATCCACCTAGCTTACATGTCCCACCCCTGGTTCAACCCTAAACTCTAACCGCTAACCTATGCCTACCCTAGTCCATGTCCGCACCCCGGAACCTTCTAACCCTAACCTATCCCCTACCCTCACACCCCGATACTCCCAACCTATCCTATCTATTATGTCCGCACCCCGGTTCAACCTAACCTCTAACCCTAACCTATCCCTACATGTCCACACCTCCGGTCCCCCTAACTCTAACCCGATCCCTACCCTAGCTTCCTGGTCCGCACCCCCGGTTCAGACACTAACTCTAACCCTACCCTAGCTTCATGGTCGCACTTGGTTCAACCCTACGTCTAACCCTATCCCTAACCCTAGCTAATGTTCGCACCCTGTTCAAAACCCTAAACTCCTACGAGCCCTATCCCTACCACTAGCTTCATTCCGCACCCCGGTTCAACCCTAACTCTAACCCTATCCCTAACCTAGCTACATGTCCACACCCCGGTTCAACCAAAACTCTAACCCCTATCCCTACCTTTCATGTCTGCACCCCGTTTCACCCTAAACTCTTAACTATCCCTACCCTAGCTTCATGTCCGCACCCGGTTCACCCGTAACCCCTATCCTACCCTAGCTAGCATGTCCGCACCCCGTTTCACCAACTCTAACCCTATCCCTACCTAGGCATGTCCGCTACCTGGTTCAACCCGTAACTCTAAACCCTAACCCTATCCCGTGACCTAAGCTCATGTCACCACCCGCGTGTCAAGCCCTAACTCTAACCTAATTCCCCTACCCTATGCTTCAATGTCCACACCCCGGTTCAACGCCTAACTCTAACCCCTAATCACTACCCTAGCTTCATGTCCGCACCCCGGTTCAACCCCTAACCCTATCCCTACCCTAAGCTTTACATGTCGCCACCCCGGTTCAACCCTAACTCACCCATCCTACCCTAGCTACATGTCCCACCCCGGTTCAAGACCCTAACTCTAACCCATCCATAACCCTCAGCTACATGTCCGGCACCCGGTTCAACCAAAACTCTAACCTATCCCTTACCCTAAGCTTTATGTCCGCACCCTGGTTCAACCCTAACTCTAACCCTAACTCTAACCTAAAACCCTATCCCTACCCAGCTTCATGTCCACACCCCGGTTCGCCTAACTCTAACCTATCCCCTTACCGCTAGCTTCATGTTCCACACCCGGTTCACCCTAACTCTAAACCCTATCCCATACCCTAGCTTTCATTCCGCACCCCGGTTCAACCCTAACTCTAACCCTATCCTTACCTAGGCTACATTGTTCCACAGCCCGTTCAACCTACTTAACCCTAACTCTAACCCTAACCCTAACCCTACCCTAGCTTCATGTCCCAGCATCCACCGGTTCAGCCCTAACTCTAAACCCTATCCCTAACTTAGCTACATGTCCACGACCCCGGTTAACCCTAACTCTAACACCTATCCCTACCCTAGCTTCATGGGATCCCGCACCCCGGTTCAACCCTAAACTCTAACCCTATCCCTACCCTAGCTCATTAGCCACCCCGGTTCAAACCTAACCTATCCCTACCCTAGCTACATGTCCGCACCCCGGTCAACCCTAACTCTAAACCTATTCCCTAGCTGTATCAGTCCACACCCCGTGTTAAACCTACTCTAAACCTATCCCTACCCGTAGCTACATTGTCCGCACCCCGGTTCAACCCCTAACCCTTCCCTACCCTAGCTGTGACATGTCCCCAACCCGGTTTCAACCCTAACATCTAACCCTACTTATTAAGGGCTCTATATCTAATTCCGTATCCCTTAAAGTTCCGCGTTACACCATTATTACATTTTAAAGGCATGTTCCCCGCATTAGCGGAACTCCATTCATTGGTGGAACACGGACATATGTCTGCTCACTCGGAAATAACCTTCAACATTTATATTTGCGTCATCTGTTATGCTTCGTGATACAGGACTGCAATAGAGCCCCTTCATCCTTTTCGTGTCTTTGAGCCTTGTCAGGCCACATCTTCTCTTTTCTACCTACCCTAAACATTTAGCCCTGACCCCACTGCTTCTCCACGGTGCGGCCTGAGCCCTCTGCCCTGTGCCACTAACCTACAGCAGCGTATAATCAGAGGGAGACTGTG
>NW_019942971.1:219047-223148 GCF_002910315.2 Salvelinus sp. IW2-2015
GGGGAGCAGGAGTCCACGTGGCCCCACCCCCATCAGCTACATTTCATGTTAAATCTTCACTGCCTCAATGAAGTGTGCCATGTCAGAACATCACAAGTGTAAAACCAAATTATCCATGGCTGTCCCCCAGAATATTGCCACAGCTTTACTGCCCTTCACAAATCCTAGCCTAATTAGACTCCAGAGCTGGGAGGATCGATGGCTGCTCCAAAACGCTATTAAACACAGCAGTTAAAGGAGAGGGTCTCTCAGGAGACATCTTTCTTTTCTCCATCTCTCTCTCTCTTCTGTACCTCTACMTCCACAGTCCCTCCCCACTTCAGAGAGAGAGAGAGAGCTCATCCAGAGTGATTAAGATACTGTAGGACCCTCTTAAGAGAAGGAATATGGCTGCAGAGTAACTGTGTTGTGTTTATGTGTAYCTCCCTCCTGCTGCCTGCCGTCGGTTCAGTATAGCAGGGAGGATATAACTGATGGTTTAATTGGCCGGTTATAAAGCAGCTGTCGGAGATTGCATACAGCACTGTAAGTCTTCATTTAACAGCAGGGCATCTTTGCTGTTCCAGCCTCGGCTCTGCCTGCAGACGAACGACACGGCAGCTTTAWATGTATAATAGACTTTTTCTTATTCTGCCCCTCCACGAGACGGATGCATGATTAATATGGTGGTGGGGTGGGARTGGGCTCTCACAACTCTCAGGGACCAGAGTGTTTCTCTCTCTGTCTTCTCCCCATTCAGCTCAGCCCCTCTCCTCTCCATCACACTGTCTGCCACTATTATATGAGTCAATCAGAGCGAGTGCATGCAGAGCAGAGCAGAGTAGACATGCATACTTATAGGCAGCTAGGCTAAGCTCTGAGTGAATGAACTCTTACTATGCCACTCCATGGSTCAAACTTCTCTTCCTGGATTGCATAAACGCTAGGATCCAATCAATCGCAGATAGTGGATTTTTCAGGATACCACGTTGAGAAGTGTGAAGTGTTTGATTTGCACAGCAGCATGTCCTGGATAGAGGGAGTTGACACTTGTAGAGATTGTCAGTCTGGTTGTGTGCTCTGGATGACTTTGGTTGTGTGCTCTGGATGACTTTGATGAGTTGAACGCTATGGACTGGCGGTTTCTAAATCGAGCGTCATCTCCCTCCATCCAGGACATGTTGCTATGCAGATCAAACACATTTCTGGAAATCCACTATCTGAAATTGACTGAATCCTTGCCTGACGCTTCCAATGGACAGAGACATGTAATGGACCAAAATCCTCTAATTGAAGCAGAAGTTTGTTAATAAAGCCTGATAACGGTGAAATAATATATGTTAGAATTTCCTTTGGGTGGATATGATTGTTTAGGAGGATGTAAGATAGAAATGATCATGTTAAGGTTTTGGAAATACATGTGTCACAGGAGGCTGTTGAGGGGAGGACGGCTCATAATAACGTCTGGAATGGAGTAAATGGAATGGTATCAAACACATGGAAAGGTTTATTACCATTCCAATATTCCGTTTCAGCCATTACTATGAGCCCGTCCTCCCCAATTAAGGTGCCACCAACCTCCTGTGGTGTGTGTTAATATAGCTCTACTGTATGAGTGTGTGTATGCATATTTAAAATGGGCAACTGTTTAGATCCCAAACTCATTTCACGCACGATTATTTCCTCTGTTTCATCACAGCTGTACGTGTCCTTCCTCTCCGCTCAACTCAAATGGATGAACAATTAGACCTCGTCATGAAACACGGCCTCTCTTAGTGGACTGTCCGTCAATGGCACCCTATTGCCTATAAAGTACACTAMTTTGGACCAGAGCTCTATGGGGTGCACTTTTATAGGGAACAGTGTGCCATTTCAAGCGCAACAGGGAGTAACCATACCGTAATAAAAGCTTTTTTCTTTCTTTACATGAATTATTCTAAGAGACCAGTACTCTGTGGGAGATTCGGCCTGTGTTATCCTCCATGCTGAATTAGATTGATTTGTGTCTACGTGAAGTCTCAAAGGAAAGCTATTGAGACATGTCCTTGTTTTGTGTTCATCATCTGAGTTTTGGTATTGTCCTGCATTCCCACACGTCCTTCTGCTAGTGAAATGTCAGCCTTGCTCTGTCTGTGAACTCATCAGGGTCCGGGACAGCATGAAGACTGACCGATAGAAAGGTCACCTCCAGAGAATCAGATCACCATGGTAACCCAGGGCTACCCCTCACCACCTCATCCTCCCGTTTTATTCTCCTGGGTCTCTTCTAAAAAAAGATCTGATCTCGTCTCAACCTGTATAAATGAATAAAATGAAAGGAAAATTGTCTCTATCCAAACTCCTCTGCCTTTCAGAGATAAACCTGAAATGCCAAAGGGGTTTTTAGATTATTTTGTTGGTAGTTTTGTTTTATGTGTCATTGAATAAACAGGAACACAGTGAAAAGGTCACTGTTTATGCAGGTGGTGTCATACTGAGTGTGCACTCTGTTTGTCTATTGTAGTGCAGCGGGGGCTGGTGAAGAGCTATGCACTTTTAAAGAGATGGAGAGAGCCAAACGCAAACAGCAACAGTTGGCGTCAGTGTTGCCTGGGGGCTCAGTTCTCTGCCTCAATGCTAATGTTGTCACATTTATCGTTACCATTTTCATGTCTCTCTCTCGCTCCCACACTCTCCAATCCCTTCACACCTCTATCCTTTTCATCCATACTGTTTATGACCACTTGTTCTTTCACAGGCAGATCACCTTGGAAACAACACCATTGTGGCTGTAGCTCAAACGTTGAGGTCTTCAGGTAGTGAGAGCTCAAGATGGACATGTTATTTGGAGTGTTGTTTCTTCTGTCCCGTTAGGAGGATTATTGAAGGAAATGGAGCTTTCATAATGAAAATCAAACCAAAAAAAAGCTATTTCAGAGAATAATGGTGGACGTACTCTCCTCAAGAGGCGGGAGCCACAATAAAGGACAAAGTTTTAAATGGTAAAGGTTGATATTTATTTCTCATCACAAATAAAAAGAACCATGCTTACTCATCACAGAAAAGAAAATCAGAAAGTCTGTATATATTTACTGACCTTGCTGTCGGAGTGGATTTGTTTCTGAAGAATAAGCAGTCTATGAAGAAGATTGAAATGCTTTAAAAAAGTCCAAGCCTCTTCCGTCCATCTGTCTGCCTGCCCACCCCCCCCCTCCATAACACATTATAGTTTTGTTGTGTGTTCGGTCTGACTCTGCTCTGTTTAGCCTGGTCCCAGCGTGCTATCTTTCCAACACATATGGTCAATGTCACACTAGGAGTTGTCAAGACAGCACAACAGACCCGAGACCAGGCTAGCTCTGGGTGTCTCTGGAGGCTTGTGAACGCAGGACGGCTCATAGAAATGACTGGAATGGAATCAATGGAATGATTGTTTGATATCGTTCCATTCATTCCATTCCGACCATTACAATAGGCCCGTCCTCCGATGTAAAATGACACCAGCCACCCCTGGTGTCTCTAGTCCCCAGCGGTCTTAATGACCTGGAACAGAGTGACGTTGTAGAGCACCTGGTGTCCGTTGTTCCAGGTGTACAGCACCCTCTCCCTGGGGTTATAGTCCATCATGGAGATGTGGGAGTACTGGTTATGGAAGGGGATGTCTGTGTACTCGTAGCTAGAGGAGTTGGTGTAGTAGGCGAAGTAGATCTTAGCCCCGGCCAGGTGGGAGTTGGTGACGTACAGCGTGCTACAGATCATGAAAGACTCTCCGGCGCTGCGCTTGGGGAACCCTGTGTCCCACGTCTGCAGCACCTCCAGGCTCTGYGGCTCCAGGCGGCTGATGACGATGTTRCCKGCGTTKGGGATGGTGGTGTAGACGGCCCACAGGCCGTTCTCGTCTGCCATCAGGTCGATGTCTGAGGAGCCTCCCCAGGAGTAGGGGAAGGTGTTGTTGTAGCCGGCCCCACTGAGACTGCGCTGCACCAGAACACTGCGGGACCTGAAGTGGTACTTGATGATGATGTTGCTCTGGTACTTGTTGTAGTACAGGGAGCCGTTGTAGACCACGTGGCCGGTCCCCGCCCAGGGGTGGGGTAGCAGGTGCTGAACGAAGTTCTGGCCTTTCATGAAGTCGTTTAGGGT
>NW_019942971.1:223402-227064 GCF_002910315.2 Salvelinus sp. IW2-2015
ACTATACTTTAGCTACAGTTCTCTCGTTATCCCCATTACCACAACAGCAATAAAGAATGGAAAAAAACCATAAACAAACATACTCATATGACGCTTCTCTTCAAATCTAGGGACATCTTCTTTTTTTCTCCAGGGGGTAATTTTACTCGGTCAGCACGACAGGAGGATTGGTGGAGGACAAATACTGTTCTTGTAGCCATTTCTTAGGTTAAAGGATCCCCTACGATACAAGGGTTAAGGCGCTAAGGTTAGCAATCTTTCTTCTTAGTCGATTTACAAGGGGCACTTTATAGTGAATCTACTCTCATTTTATACGTTAAAGAGTATTCTTATCTTTTCTACAGGTTAGGAAGGCGACTATGCGTGTTAGGGTTGGTTTCTTCAGAGTTTAGGTGTACGGGTGTAAGACGATGGTGCTTTTGGTTCCAGTGGGGTCGGTTGGGCATGGGTCGAAAGCTGGTTCAGGATTTTTCTGAATGGAGGTACTGTTTCTTACACGTCTGCGGGATATTAATGACCGATGATGTGTGTTGTAGTGTTCTAAACAAGATTGCTAGCGTTAAGTCATCGTGTACAAATGAACTAGTGGTCTGTTAATGTGTGTGGGAGTGCGGTAAACTGATGTTTACGAGAGGCAGTTGTCTGGTGACTTCTCTGCCTTGGCAAGTCCGTCCCAGAGCCACTGGCCGAGAACAGGGGATGGGCCTGGGGGCTGGGATGGCCCTGTGGTGTTTCTCTCTCTCAAACGACGCTTTTGTACTTTATTAATCAGTACGCATATGCTTTTACCGATACGCCCCCTTTTCCAGTCCACCCCCCATTCACAATTATTATATCTTTAATACTAAGAATAATAGGCATCAATTGCCTGTTAGCGTACAGTTCCTATTTCCTCTTTCTCTCGTCTCGTCAAAATTCAATAGCTTTCCTAATGTGAACTCTAGAGTAACTTACATTCAGAAACTTCGAGATGGGGGATCAGGGTAAAGGGGAAGTGAACAGATCTGACCCTCCTGACCAATCCCACTCATCCCTGGCCTCTCCAGTATTAATTGATTCAATTAAACCACAGTCAGCTCACATATGTACTTTTTGCTCTTAATGTATCAGGCAAGGATTTAGGTCCTCTCCACTAGTTTTTTCACAGACTGATCCCCGGAGGGAGGAGGACAGGGAGCCGGGGTGGTGCTGGAATAGCAGCTGAATTATGGAGGAGGGAAGATTATGGAGCATTAAGTATTATTTCCCGTTTTCACTGTTAAACGAGTCCCTAGAGCAYGGAGGCGCTTTGCTTGAGCCCTAGTTGGGACACGCACAGGCAGACAGGCATGTCTGAGAGAGAGGTTTTTTGTCATGTAGCATTTGGGAGGCAGTATGGAGCAAATTACATTTCACTCTCAGGAGCCAATGACATTTCGGCTCCAAAATGTGATCACATTGATGGATATGGGTGTTAATGTGATACTCCTTGGATGTATGTGGGCTATAGGATCAGTGACCGATATGAATTCTAACGTGATGTCAGTGAGCAACGTGATCATTAAACACAGTAGTCTGCATGGGGGAGACAAGGACCTACAACACATCTATTTAGTCTGGGACATGATGACAGTGTTAAGATGAGAAAGGCCATCTTAATTTTCCCCCCACTGAACGAAACATCTACCATCTCCTCCCCTCATCTCTCTCTTCCCTCATTTCTTCTATCCTCCATTCCTCTCCCCCTCCACATATCCCCCTTCTCTCCCTCTCCTCTTCCCTTCTACCATCCCGCCCCTCTCCTCTTCCCTTCCTATACCCCCTGTCCTCCCTCTCCTCTTCCCCTGTATCTCATCTCCTCTCCTCTCTCCTCTCCACACCAGAGGGTCTTGTTAACGTGCAACCACATGTCATCTCCAATTAGGAAAACCCATTACTATATCATCTATGTCCAAGCTCACGTCCTTGTCTCAGTCTCTGCTGCTCGGCTGGCAGTCACACTGCTGGTAATTACCCAGGTGATTGGAGAAACTTCTGCTTAAACAACTCGTTCATTTCTTCCCCCACGACAGAATGATTCATCAGCAGGCGTACTGTGGCTGTGACGGGATGGGACAGGAGTGAGGGAGGGAGGGAGAGAGAGAGGAGGGAGGGCTGACATCCATCAGTGACTCAGCTCTCAGTGACTCTCAGGAGTCTGACAGACTGTAGGCAAAATAGTATGTCACCAAAGTAGCATTACAGCATACAACCCCCCTGTGAGGGTCCTGTGGAGCTGTAGTCTAAGCCATGTGATACACTCTGTTTTGGGGGTCAGGGGTCAGTGTGTGTGGTTTGGTTTTTACTATCCTCACAAGGATAGTAAAACAAGGACAATTCTGAGTGGGGACATTTTGCCGGTCCCCACAAGGAAAAGGGCTTTTTTAGGCTTAAGGATTAGGGTTAGGGTTACAATTAGGGTTATAATTAGGGTTAGGGTTAGGTTTAGTTTTGGGGTTTGGGTTAGGGGTTAAGGTAAGGGTTAAGGTTAGGTTAAGGGTTGGGGTTAGGTTTAGGGGTTAGAGTAAATAGGATTTTGAATGGGAATCAATGTTTTGGTCCCCACAAGGGTAGTAAAACCAACGTGTGGGTTCGTGCATGCGTTCATGTGGAAAACTTACCCGGTTGTCTGAACTAGGGATCATGGTGTCAGTCATCCAGGAGCCAAATCTTGACCCTGACGCACGGATGGTGATGGGGTTACTGACGCCGGTCAATTTCCCACAGCCTGCGATACACACACACCCACACACACACACACACACCCAGAATATCGTGAAATATTAAACAGCTAAAGGCAACATTTCAGCTGCAATCCCTTTTTCTGTTAAATCATCAGTTTAGCTCCACATATTACATGAGAATGATCATTTATCCAGGCATCTCTAGGTCATTACTGGATCATTTATCCGACCTAGAGATGCCCGGATAAATGATCCAGTAATGAACCTAGAAGATGCCGCGGATAAATGATCCAGTAATGACCTAGAGATGCCCAGATAAATGATCCAGTAATGACCTAGAGATGCCCGATAAATGATCCAGTAATGTCTAAGAGATGCCCAGATAAATGATCCAGTAATGACCTAGAGATGCCCGGATAAATGATCCAGTAATGACCTAGAGATGCCCAGATAAATGATCCAGTAAGTGACCTAGAGATGCCCGGATAAATGATCCAGTAATGACCTAGAGATGCCCAGATAAATTATCCAGTAATGACCTAGCGAATGCCCGATAAATGATCCAGTAATGACCTAGAGATGCCCGGATAAATGATCCAGTAATGACCTAGAGATGCCCGGATAAATGATCCAGTAATGACCTAGAGATGCCCGGATAAATGATCCAGTAATGACCTAAGAGATGCCCGGATAAATGATCCAGTAATGACCTAGAGATGCCTGGATAAATGATCCAGTAATGCCTAGAGATGCCCAGATAAATGATCCAGTAATGACCTAGAGATGCCCAGGATAAATGATCCAGTAATGTCCTAGAGATGCCCAGAAAATGATCCAGTAATGACCTAGAGATGCCCGGATAAATGATCCAGTAATGACTAGAGATGCCCAGATAAATGATCCAGTAATGACCTAGAGATGCCCGGATAAATGATCCAGTAATGACCTAGTAGATGCCCA
>NW_019942971.1:232420-244135 GCF_002910315.2 Salvelinus sp. IW2-2015
GGAAAATGATCAGTAATGACCTAGAGATGCCTGGATAAATGATCCAGTAATGACCTAGAGATGCCGGATAAATGATCCAGTAATGCCTAGAGATGCCCAGATAAATGATCCAGTAATGCCTAGAGATGCCCAGGATAAATGATCCAAGTAAATGCCCCTAGAATGCCAGGATAATGCACATCCAGTAATGCCTAGAAGACCTTAGAGATGCCCAGATAAAATGATCCAGTTAATGCCTAGAGATGCCCACATTACTGGATCATTTATCCAGCTTAACACTGAACCTGAACATCACTAGAATGTTGACCATTAATAGCCTGCGTCTCAGCTACTGTAGCTACATTTCACATTGCTCTTAGTGATAGTACTCTGGTGGAAAGGTGGCATCCTATGAACTCTGGTTTTTACAAGTGTTTTCAGARAGCACTGCTTGACTATTCATTGAGAAAAACAGTAAGTCCTTTATTCTAAATCCAACAGCATCTCAGGTTGTGAACAAATACATTTAGTATGATAATATTCCAAATGATCTGTATTAGGTTTTTCTTACATTGCCTAGTCAATGTGAATAGCCCTCACAGTATTATGTACACAAAGATTACCTCTAACCAGTCATAGTAGAGTAGTCCATGACAAGCCAGATGACATTCAATGCTGTTGGGATGTCAGCATCTTTCTATAAGTATAATGTTATCCTGGATCTTCACCTTTATGGATATTTATGGATCTCCACAGACACCACCCCCCCATCCACCCTCCACTGTCCTCACCCAGTTTCTGCATGCAGGAGTGGAGCCTGGTCTCCAGCAGCAGGACCCTGTGTCTCAGCTCCTCGTAGTCGTAGGCTCCCATCTCCTCCTGGATGGCCATGAGCACCAGCGACAGGTTCCTCACCTCCTCCCTCACCCGGCTGATCTGACGGGCGTCCGTCTTGTACTGCTCCAACACCGGCAGTAGGGGGAGCAGCTGGGTCACCTTGTCCTTCAACTCCTGCGGGTTGGATGGAGAGAGGGAGAGAGGGGTGACAAAGAGGAAGATTAGATTCAGAAAGAGGAAAAACAGTAGGAAGAGGAGTGAGAGAGAGGAGCCACACACATAGCAAACAGAAGGGCAGATGTGTGTGTGTGTGTGTGTGATGGTAACTGACTGCATTCCAATGTCAGAACTAGTTGCCGTTCTCATGACAAATCCCCAAATGTGTTTTCATGCACACTGTTGATCCTGGACTCTATTGTTTCATTCTCCAATGCATTCTTCCTCATCCGGGGACCTAGGTCATCTATCCTATCCTCAGCTCCACATCTATGACTGATCTGCTGTCAGGGAGGTGGTGGGGCTGATTTCTCATAGGCCAGTGGTGTATTGATGAAGGGGCAGCAGGAGAGGAAAGGTAGCCTGAGGTAGCCTGCTAAGGTACATCAATGCAGTCCTGTGCTGTGAGGCTGTTAGGAGCAGCAGGCACATCAATAAAACTAGTCCACCACATAGGGGGCTGTTTTCTCCTGGTTAAGGTTTATCGTAAATCTGGTGACGGAGCAGCTCTCAGCCCCACAGCGCCACATTATAAATCTCATTTTCCCCCGTTCGCCCCGCAAAAATCCCCTCTCGTTAATCTCCCGTGCCCTCGGCGACGTTGAGCGCCACACATTCGTCAGGCTGTCTCACAGAAAGTCAAATGCAGCTTTTACACTTATGCATTTATTTTCTGGACCCATTGGATTGTGAATGAGTATTTATTCACATTTGGAAAGCTATTTGAATTTGCATGACTTGGCATATGCTAGTGATATTAAGATGTGTTGATGAATGGGGGGGGGGGGGTTCGTAAACATTGCAGTAACTTTAATAATAAAACGTGTTGAGAGAGAAACACCGTAAGGCCATTCCCCAGGCTCATCCCTGTTGCCGTGCAGAGTCCCAGCAGTAAATCAGGCTTTATGCATGAGGCATTTATCAAAGCATCTTTTAATCAAACCATTTTATGGTTCATCTAATATCCGCAGAGTGTAAGAAACTTGTGAAAAGGCCTGCTGACAGCAAGACAGAAACGCAGTCTGATAATGGAGCCTGAGATTCCGCTTGTAGGAAGATAAGGATTAGATAAATGTGAATATATATGGCTGTTAACTGAGAACAGGCAGAGAGAGAGAGAGAGAGACACTTGCGCTTGGTTGTGGGGTTTTAATAATGCAGGTGCATTTGATGGTGCTCAAATTGCCTCCTGTACATGACTCAATTACACTGAAATAGCAGATGAAGATAAGCTATGTGAGTGTTAGTGTGTCTTTATGTGTTGTGATGTAGAGGAAGCTGTAGTAAGTATACGTTATAAAGCCTGTGCTAGAGTCCAGGATGTTCCTATAGAAAGTTCTTATCAGAAAGTTCACATACATAGTTTAGAAATATGCTTCACGTAGAAACCTGTGTGATTGATTTTCAGTACAAATGAATGGACAAAATGCACGCATGTCATGTGCGTTACCTGTAAGCTCTTGGGGTTGAGGCTTCGGGGGTTGTCTGAGGCAGTCTTCAGCTTGACGTCTACAGCCTTCATCAGGCTCTCTGTGTTCCTCACATACTGAAGGTCCCTGTTGGTCCGCAGGTCCAGCAACTCCATGGACTGGGTGATGTTCTGGACCTGTCAGTCAAACACACACATGCTGTTAGACGCACAGACAGACAGATAGATACAGAAGCCCCGTTTATACCTGGTTCTAACTTGAGTCCCTTGTCCTGATCTTGTCCACATTCTGATTGTGCCCACATTTTTTGACGGGTGTAGACACTCAAAAGACACAGATCATCCTGCCCAACTCCAGAGGTAGTCAGACACACATTGTGACTGGATATCTTACTAGTGTAGACAGATCTGTACACAGAAACCATTTAAGTCGTCATTATTCCTCCCTCTAAAATCACTGAGCGGTGGCACCATTGACTGACTACATCAATATGTGTCTTACAATAAATAAATGTTATTTTGAAGGAATAGCTGTGAAATMATTTGCATAAATGAAGGGACCAGGAACTCTTGTGACAATTCAGACGGATAACAGACACATTATAATACCATGTGTAGATACATTTCTGGACATGTGGGCACAATCAGTATGTAGACAAGATCAGGACGGACCCAAGTTGGCACCATGTATAAACGGGGCTCGAGTCAGACACACAGACTCACAGACAGACACGCAGTCAGACACACACAAAATGACATGTTTATTCAGTGGCCTGTGTTTTCCTTTTTATTAAAATGAGTGTGCTGTGCCGTACTCCCAACAGCACTTTGCCTTCACTTCCTCTTTTCAAAAGTTAGTTGTGTCTTCCTCCTCTCACCACCAGCTGTCCAGCCCACCCACTGGGACAAATGCCCACTGGAACCACCCACTCACTATACACTCTGCTACTGCTCTATTCCACCCACACACTACACCCACTCTCCCACACACATAGTGGCCAGGGTTCAACTGGCCAAACCTTTTGTAACTAATTAACAGAATACTTACAACCTCATGCTAATCGCATTAGCCTACGCTAGCTCAACCGTCCCGTGGAAGGGACACCGATCCCGAAGAAGTTTTAACAGAATGAAATATTCATTTGTGTATTCATTTATGTACATGAATAATTATGGAGTTTGTAGTTCATTCAATGTGTGTATTAAAGTATGTACTGTACATGAATTACACTATATACAAAAGTATGATTAGTGGATTCGGTTATTTCAGTCACACCTGAGCACAGAGCCATGCAATCTCCATAGACAAACATTGGCAGTGGAATGGCCTTACTGAAGAGCTCAGTGACATGGCACCGTCATAGGATGCCACCTTTTCAACAAGTCAGCTCGTCAAATTTCTGTCCTGCTAGCGCTGCCCCGGTCAACTGTAAGTGCTGTTATTGTGAAGTGGAAACGTCTAGGAGAGTAAAAATTATCTTTCCTCGGTTGCAACACTCACTACCGAGTTCCAAACTGCCTCTGGGAGCAACATCAGCACAAGAACTGTTCGTCAGGGGGCTTCATGAAATGGGTTTCCATGGCCGAGCAGCCCCACACAAGCCTAATGATCACTGTTCTCTGGAGTGATGAATCACGCTTCACTCAGGCAGTTCCGACGGACAAAATCTGGGTTTGGCGGATGCCAGGCGAATGCTACCTGCCCCAATGCATACCACCAACTGTAACATTTGGTGGAGGAGGGATAATGATCTGGGGCTTTTTTTCATGGTAGCGTTTCATGGTAGCTAGGCCCCTTGGTTCCAGTGAAGGGAAATCTTAATGCTAGAACATACAATGACATTCTAGAATCTAGACGATTTTGTGCTTCCAACATTGTGGCAACAGTTTGGGGAAGACCCTTTCCTGTTTCAGCATGACAATGCCCCGTGCATAAAGCGAGGTTAATAAAGAAACGGTTTGTCGAGATCGGTGGTGGAAGAACTTGACTGGCCTGCACAGAGCCCTGACCTCAACCCCCTCGAACACCATTGGGATGAATTGGAATGCCGACTGCGAGTCAGGCCTAATCGCCCAACATCAGTGCCCGACCTCACTAATGCTCTTGTGGTTGAATGGAAGCAAGTCCCTGCAACAATGTTCCAACATCCATTGGAAACCCTTCCCATAATGGCGGAGACTGTTATAGCAGCAAAAGGGAGACCAACTCCATTTTAATGCCCATGATTTTGGAATGAGATATTCGATGAGCAGGTGTTCACATACTTTTGGTCATGTAGTGTGTTATGAAGCCTCCGGTTGTGTGTGACTGTGTGTAGACACACTGTGTCCTGGCAGGTGTGACAGACAGGTATCTCCATCCCCAGAGAGGCCTTGAGGTAACACAACATTAGCTAACGCTAACCACAGACTGCTAGCTAGTTCCATATACCTTCTCCTGGCTGGTTTAGATACATATTCTAGTCCAATCTGCTTCTGCTGTCTGGCGGTCCAGCACAGTGAGTCATGCTGCTCCATATCTCTTCCTTATCACATTGAGGGAGGTGATAAAAGCTGTTTAAATGTCTGTCTGTCTGTCACCTGCGAACACCATGACTCGGGCTGGGCCTAGGGCTCGCGATAATTGACAGTTAATTAACATAAGTGTTTAACGTCTCCAGGAATCTACACATACAAGCTGCATACACGCCTGATGCGCGCCTTTGGAACATAAAAGTCTAATAAATACAATGAATCTACACCATCACAATAAATACATTCTTATTTTAGTCAGGTCTAAAGAAACATGATATGAAGAAAATGTATTTCAGGAGAACTGAAAATGAGTTGGCCTACTGTATGTTATCTTGCTGTGCGCCCATGACATAGGCTAGTTCATTTAGCAGACAAGATATGCTTATAAGTCTTATGTCATTATTTTATATTATATGATTTTATAGTATGAAGAATATAATTGAACTTAGCTGAATAAAATAGAAAGGATATTTTTCCCATCCAGGAGAGAGTGGGCATATGAAGTGGCTGTGTTGAGCGTAAAAATTATAATTTGCTACAGTAGATTTATATGCTWGATTTAGAGTTATTTGGCAACTTTAGTTGTGAATGATACAAACCTTAGAATGTCTTAAATCAAAACAAATATGGGCTGCATGATGCGACTAAAGGCTATTGATGATTTGAGAAAGTTGCAAAAAGAACTTAAGCTTTGTTCTTTGCCTCAGGCTGCACGCTCTGTTCTCTCATCACATTTTCATTCTCCTCTTTTTAGTGGCAACCATCAAAACTCTGCTTTCACACAGGATTGCATATAGAAGGAATGAAGGAGAAAGAGGAGMTGGAGACGCACCGTGGTGAGATATTCTCTAGCTAAAAGGTAATGTGTCAGCCTATTAAWTGTGAAAATATAAAAAATGCCCTCTTACTAGGCTATTCAAAATCAAATCAAATTCACTATAATTGTAGGCTAACTCTGGAAGCCACCCTGCACAATCAATTAACCAATAGCATCGCCTAGGCCTATACGTTCTCTCCCAGATTAATGGATAGACATTTTGGAGCGTAACATAAGGTAACCAAACCATCCAGTATGCATAATACTACAGTCCAAACTCAAAGACGATTACTAGAATTTTGTGGATTTTGGAGTATACGCGGCACAATCGTTAATTAATTCCGTTTTTTTTGGGGGGGGGGGGGGGCTTGGGCTCATATAAGGCTATCTATGGTTCCACAAGCTCTAATAGTATGGTCCTTTTGAATAATGAATCAACACCTTAGAATGTCCATTTGATGTGTTAGGCTTTGAAACAACATCCACAATGAGCATGTTTTCCACTCACGTTTCAACCTGCAGTTGAACTTCTTTCTTCAAACTGATCATCACAGTGAGGTGAGTTTTAAAAGCATGACACTGTTTTGATGATTAGTGTTGGATGTGATTTTGACTGCATTTGCATTGCTGTCAGAGTGGTTAGAGGACAGATAGAGCCTGAGTACAGTCATAGGACCTGATGGTCGTTAGAGCCCTGAGTACCAGGTCATTAGGACCTGATGGTCGTTAGAGCCCTGAATACCAGGTCATTAGGACCGGATGGTCGTTAGAGCCCTGAAACCAGGTCATTAGGACCGATGGTCGTTAGAGCCCTGAATCCAGGTCATTAGGACCCGATGGTCGTTAGAGCCTGAGTACCAGGTCATTAGGACCCGATGGTCGTTAGAGCCCTGAGTACCAGGTCATTAGGACCCGATGGTTGTTAGAGCCCTGAGAACCAGGTCATTAGGACCCGATGGTCGTTAGAGCCTGAGTACCAGGTCATTAGGACCCGATGGTCATTAGAGCCCTGAGTACCAGGTCATTAGGACCCGATGGTCATTAGAGCCCTGAAGAGTCATTAGGACTAATGGTCAAGTTAGTGAGTTGGGTACTATTAGGGGGTAGACCAGCTTTTTATTGCAGATAGATTGTGGCTTCCATAAATGTAATTGTTTGCATCATTTCCAATCCCCCATATATTTTCTTTGTAAATATATATCATACCAGTCAAAAGTTTGGACACACCTACTCATTCAAGGCTTTTTCGTTATTTTTACTATTTTCTACATTGTTGAATAATAGTGAAGACATCAAAACTATGAAATAACACATATGGAATCATGCTGTAACCAAAAAAGTGATAAACAAATGAAAACTTTTTGATTTTAGATTCTTTAAGTAGCCACTTGACAGATGACAGTTTTGCACACTCTTTGGCATTCTCTCAACCAGCATCACCGAGGAATGCTTTTCCAGCAGTCTTGAAGGAGTTCCCATACAGTTGAAGTCGGAAGTTTACAACACCCTTAGCCTATTTGAATAACATTGACACCCAAAGCACCTTAAAATGAATGTGTAACAATACTAATCAGAAGTCATGTTGCTTGTTGCTGTTTGCCATCAGTTTTCTGTCTTCATTTAGAGTTAATGTACTGTATCTTGTTTAATGTTTACCAATGCATTAGTGGTGAGCTTTGGCAGCATGCATTAAAATTCAGAGAGAGCGAGAGCGAGAGCGAGAGCAAGATCATTCTAATCTGATCGTCTTTCTCTCCACTTTCGATGGGCTTGTGTCCAATTGCATTGCTCTTCTCTCTCTCATTCCAATTGACTTTGACTGTCGGTGTGGCGGTAATATGATCACCGCAACAGCCCTATACCATGACCATGGTATGGAATTTGTACAACCTTACAAAATGATGCTAGATATTATATCATTTTACAATCTCTGGATAGAATTGAACTTTGTACGGTACATTGTTAGCATATCCWTGGCTGTCTGAGGTGAGGATCAGGTCTAGTGCGTTTTAAAAGAGGATGTTATATCGGATGACAGAGTGGCTCCATTCAGCCCACCTCCTCCTCCTCCGCTAGGCTCTATGGTATGCTGGGTGGGCGRCTCAGAGACAGAACCACTGATCCCAGGTGTCCTCATTAGTCTGGCCTTTATTAGACCGGAGTGGTAGTCCTTCACAGCTGCTGTCTTACAAGCTCACACACACCATGCCCACAAACACATTTGTGCATTCGTCAAAAAAGTGTGTGTGTGTGTGGGCACAAATGTGTGTGTGTGTGTGTGTGTGTCAGTCAAAAACCTGAGCGGAGGAGACACACAGCGTGAGAGGAAGGGGAAAAGATTGCTATCAGTGTGAATGAGATCAGAGAATTCAGGTGTCTCATTGATACACTGAGGCTTCCACAGCCCATTCAGCATCTATATTTACCTCAGCTCTCCTCTCAGCACCCTATCAATGTCGGCCTTCCTATCTCTCTCTCACTCCCTCCCTCCGCCTCTATCTTTTTACCACCCACAGACTCCCCTCACCAATCCTAACTCAATACAGTCTCCTGCCAGGCGCCAGTGGTCTAGTATGTACAGTAGAGCTGGAGTGTCTATGAGAAGTTAGAGCAGAGTGCCCTGCTGGGGGAAAAGGCCTGGACAAGAGTCTCAGCAAGCCAAATKATTAGCCACAACACAACCGCTGAAACCTCTGGAAGGAGGTGGAGRGTTGGGGTTAGATATACATGCCGACTGACGCGCTCTCGGCATCTCTCTCTCTCTCATAATACCCTACCTAACCACTAGGCTCTYYTCTAGACCTGAAAGGATCGGTTAGGTTACACCTTGTGATTCACCTTGGCTTCTGATTTGCTGGGGTGGCTTAAACCTATGCAATAATTTCAGACTTACAGGAGAGTCTATGGAGTTTGGAATTCAGCGTCCCTCTCCCCAAACCTGGGTGTGTGTGTATGTGCATGTATGTGTGTGTATGTGTGTGGGGTGCAGAGAGTGGTTGGAGATYGCATTTGCATATTCAGTGCTCTGAGGCCGCTGCCAAGCTATTCCAGCATCTCTCTACATGTTTGAGGATATGTGTTCCACACACAGCTTTGTTAGAGGCAGGCACAAAAACAGATGTGTGTGAATGATGCGGCAACACGGCCTCCATCTACCCCAAACCCTATTGGCGCAGCTCAATAATATTTCTTGCATTTTCCTTTCCAATGGGTACGGTAATTTAGAACGTCTAAGTTCTGTCTCTTACGATAGGTACCTGCCTCGCCGATAGAGACATCGCTTCTCCCTGTGTTCTCGTCTCCCCGCTCTTTTCACTCAAACCCAGCCCCTTCTTTGTAACCAGCTGTCATATCTGTCCGTCCGCTTAAGGACGTTTTCCTATGACATCATTTGTAATCAAGGTATGATTCATTCGGTGATATTGTAATTCTGTGTGATTAGTTAGGTATTTAGTAAATAAATAATTAAGCCCAATTTTGTATTGCTGATTCAACTTGTAGCCAGGTTCGGTGGAAGATAAACAAGAATTTACAAATTTCAGGATAGACTGAATAGTGACGATAATATTGACTGCTATTGATGTAAATATTACTAGGTCTTTAAGAGTTTATTCGGAAGATAACAGCCTCTATAAATATTAATCGTGGTGCCCCGACTTCTATTAATTACATTTACATGATTAGCTCATCAGGTAATATAATTTCGGAGGAAAGGATTTTATTAGAATAGCATGTCATATCACTTAATCCGGCATAGCCAAAGACACGACCAGAGTGTATGAGATGTAGAGAGATGGTGTAGAGTGTAGAGAGTGTGTGAGGTTATGAGTGTGGAATGGTGTAGAGAGTAGAGGTCGACCGATTATGATTTTTCAACGCCGATAGTATGGAGAACCAAAAAAAGCCGATACCGATTAAAAAATCGGCCAATTTTACATTTATTTGTAATAATGACAATTACAACAATACTGAATGAAAACTTATTTTAACTTAATATAATACATCAATAAAATCAATTTAGCTCAAATAATAATGAAACATGTTCCTTTGGTTTGAAAATAATGGGAAAAACATCGTGTTGGAGAAGAAAGTAAAAAGTGCCAATATGTGCCATGTAAGAAAGCTAACGTTTAATCCTTGCTCAGGAACATGAGAACATATGAAAAACTGGTGGCTCCTTTTAACATGAGCTTCAATTAATTCCCAGGTAAGAAGTTTTAGGTTGTAGTATTATAGGAATTATAGGACTTTCTCTCTATACATTTGTATTTCATATACCTTGACTATTGGATGTTCTATAGGCACTTTAGTATTGCCAGTTAACAGTATAGCTTCCCGTCCTCTCGCTCCTACCTGCCGCTCGAACCAGGGAACACATCGATAAGCAAGCACCCTCGAGCAGCGTTACCCATGCAGAGCAAGGGGAAACACTACTCCAAGTCTGAGACGCGAGTGACGTTTGAACGCTATTAGCCGCGCACACCCGCTTAACTAGTTAGCCATTTCACATCGGTTACACCAGCCTAATCTCGAGTTGATAGGCATGAATCATAAACAGCAGAAGCTGCTGGCAAAACACACAAGTGCTGTTTGAATGAACGCTTACCGAGCCTGCTGGTGTCCACCATCGCTCAGTCAGACTGCCTCTATCAAATCATTAGACTTAATTATAACATAATAACACACAAAATACGAGCCTTGGTCATTATATGGTCGAATCCGGAAACTATCATCTCCAAAACAAACACATTTATCTTTCAGTGAAATACGGACCGTTCCGTATTTATCTAAGGTGGCATCCATCAGTCTAATATTCCTCGTTAACATTGCACAAACCTTCAATGTATATTCATAATTACGTAAAATTCTGGAAAATTTGTTTGCAATGAGCCAGGCGGGCCCAAACTGTTGCATATACCCTGACTCTGTCGTGCATATGAACGCCAAGAGAAAAGTGACACACATTTCACACTGGTAATATTGCCTGCTAACCTGGATTCTTTAGCCTAAATATGCAGAGTTTTAAACATATATACTTCTGTGTATTGATTTTTTAAAGAAGGCATTGATGTTTATTGTTAGTACACCTGGGAGCAACGACAGTCCTTTTCGCGAATGCGCGCATGTATCAATATATGCCAACGCAGGACACGCTAGTTAAACTAGTAATATCATCAACCAGTGTGTAGTTAATAACTATGATTATGATTGAATTGATTGTTTTTTTACAAGATAAGTTTAATGCTTAGCTAGCAACTTACCCCTGGCTTCTTATGCATTCGCGTAAAGGCAGGCTCCTCATGAGCAGGTGGTTTTAGCGTTGGACTATAACCTTAAGGTTGCAAGATTGTCAGCCCAGGGATTCAAGGTAAAAATCTGTCGTTCCTGCCCCCTAACAAAGCAGTTAACCCACCGTTCCTAGGCCGTCATTTGAAAAAAAAGAATGTTTCTTAACTGACTTACCTAGTTAATAAAGGTGTAAAAAAAAAAAAAAAAAAATATTATTATTTAATTAAATCGGGCCGTCCAATACCACCGAATTTCCGATTGTTATGAAAAACTTGAAATCGTCCCTATATACTCGGCCATTCCGATTATCCGGTGACCTCTATAGGAGTGTTATGAGTGTGGAGAGATTGTTGTAGAGAGTGTAATGAGTGTAGAGAGATGGTGTAGAGAGTGTATGAGTGTAGAGAGATGGTGTAGAGAGTGTATGAGTTGGTAGATAGAGTGGTGTAGAGAGTGTATGAGTGTGAGAGATGGTGTAGAGAGTGTATGAGTGTAGAGAGATGGTGTAGAGAGTGTATGAGTGTAGAGAGATGGTGTAGAGAGTGTATGAGTGTAGAGAGATGGTGTAGAGAGTGTATGAGTGTAGAGAAGATGGTGTAGAGAGTGTATGAGTGTAGAGAGATGGTGTAGAGAG
>NW_019942971.1:244758-249525 GCF_002910315.2 Salvelinus sp. IW2-2015
GTCATGAATGAGGCATTTTTTGGAGGCATTCTATTTCATATGGCTGCTGTGCTGTAGTGTATGAGTTTAGAGAGATGGTGTAGAGAGTGTATGAGTGTAGACAGTGTATGAGTGTAGAGAGTGTATGAGTGTAGAGAGTGTATGAGTGTAGAGAGATGGTGTAGAGAGTGTATGAGTGTAGAGAGATGGTGTAGAGATGTATGAGTGTAGAGAGATGGTGTAGAGAGTGTATGAGTGTAGAGAGGTGTAGAGTGTATGAGTGTAGAGATGGTGTAAGAGTGTATGAGTGTAGAGAGATGGTGTAGAGAGTGTATGAGTGTAGAGAGATGGTGTAGAGAGTGTATGAGTGTAGAGAGATGGTGTAGAGAGTGTATGAGTGTAGAGAGATGGTGTAGAGAGTGTATGAGTGTAGAGAGATGGTGTAGAGAGTGTATGAGTGTAGAGAGATGGTGTAGAGAGTGTATGAGTGTAGAGAGATGGTGTAAGAGTGTATGTAGTTAGAGAGATGTGTAGAGAGTGTATGAGTGTAGAGAGATGTGTAGAGAGTGTATGAGTGTAGAAGATGTGTAGAGAGTGATGAGTGTAGAGAGATGTGTAGAGAGTGTATGAGTGTAGAGAGATGGTGTAGAGAGTGTATGATGTAGAGAGATGGTGTAGAGAGTGTATGAGTGTAGAGAGATGGTGTAGAGAGTGTATGAGTGTAGAGAGATGGTGTAGAGAGTGTTATGAGTGTAGAGAGATGTGTAGAGAGTGTATGAGTGTAGAGAGATGGTGTAGAGAGTGTATGAGTGTAGAGAGATGGTGTAGAGAGTGTATGATGTGTTGAGAGATGGTGTAGAGAGTGTATGAGTGTAGAGAGATGGTGTAGAGAGTGTATGAGTGTAGAGAGATGGTGTAGAGAGTGATTGAGTGTAGAGAGATGGTGTAGAGAGTGTATGAGTGTGGATAGATGGTGTAGAGAGTATGAGTGTAGAGAGATGGTGTAGAGAGTGTATGAGTGTAGAGAGATGGTGTAGAGGTGTATGAGTGTAGAGAGAGTGTAGAAGTGTATGGAGTAGAGAGATGTAGAGAGTGTATGGTGTGGATAGATGGTGTAGAGAGTGTATGAGTTGGATAGATGGTGTAGAGAGTGTATGGGTAGAGAGATGGTGTAGAGAGTGTATGAGTGTAGAGAGATGGTGTAGAGAGTGTATGAGTGTAGAGAGAGGTGTAGAGAGTGTATGAGTGTAGAGAGATGGTGTAGAGAGTGTATGAGTGTAGAGAGATGGTGTAGAGAGTGTATGAGTGTAGAGAGATGGTGTAGAGAGTGTATGAGTGTAGAGAGATGGTGTAGAGAGTGTATGAGTGTGGATAGATGGGTAAGAGTGTATGAGTGTAGAGATGGTGTAGAGATGTATGAGTGTGGATAGATGGTGTAGAGAGTGTATAGTGTAGAGAGATGGTGTAGAGAGTGTATGAGTGTAGAGAGATGGTGTAGAGAGTGATGAGTGTAGAGAGATGGTGTAGAGAGTGTATGAGTGTAGAGAGATGGTGTAGAGAGTGTATGAGTGTAGAGAGATGGTGTAGAGAGTGTATGAGTGTAGAGAGATGGTGTAGAGAGTGTATGAGTGTAGAGAGATGGTGTAGAGAGTGTATGAGTGTAGAGAGATGGTGTGTAGAGTGTATGAGTGTAGAGAGATGTGTAGAGAGTGTATGAGTGTAGAGAGATGTGTAGAGAGTGTATGAGTGTAGAGAGATGGTGTAGAGAGTGTATGATGTAGAGAGATGGTGTAGAGAGTGTTGAGTGTAGAGAGATGGTGTAGAGAGTGTATGAGTGTAGAGAGATGGTGTAGAAGTGTATGAGTGTAGAGAGATGGTGTAGAGAGTGTATGTGTGTGAGAGATGTGTAGAGAGGATGAGTGTAGAGAGATGGTGAGAGAGTGTATGAGTGTAGAGAGATGGTGTAGAGATGTTGAGTGTAGAGAGATGGTGTAGAGAGTGTATGAGTGTGGATAGATGGTGTAGAGAGTATGAGTGTAGAGAGATGGTAGAGATATAGTGTAGAGAGATGGTGTAGAGAGTGTATGAGTGTAGAGAGAGTGTAGAGAGTGTATGAGGTGTAGAAGATGGTGTAGAGAGTGTATGTGTGGATAGATGGTGTAGAGAGTGTATGAGTGTGGATAGATGGTGTAGAGAGTGTATGAGTGTAGAGAGATGGTGTAGAGAGTGTATGAGTGTAGAGAGATTGTAAGAGTGTATGAGTGTAGAGATGGTGTAGTGTATGAGTGTAGAGAGATGGTGTAGAGAGTGTATGAGTGTAGAGAGATGGTGTAGAGAGTGTATGAGTGTAGAGAGATGGTGTAGAGAGTGTATGAGTGTAGAGAGATGGGTAGTGTATGAGTGTAGAGAGATGGTGTAGAGAGTGTAATCTACACCATCTCTCCACACTCATACACTCTCTACCCCATCTCTCCACACATACACTCTCTACACCATCTCTCTACACTCATACACTCTCTACACCGTGTATGAGTGTAAAGAGCTGGTGTGTTTGACTGTTTATTTAAACTGACATTGTGTGTGAACAGTTCGAGTGCAGCTGCAGCAGTAGGCTGGCTGCTCCATTTACTGATCTGGTTTATATTCTTTTTCCTCACTGCTTTTTCTTGACTTTGTTTTTCAGCCTAATGGATCCAATTGGAACAATGCTACAAGGTGAAGGCTCAATGAATCCAATCTTCATGGGTACCTTTTTTTCTAAAGCTACTGCAATCGTTTTGACTAACGAACTAAGTATTCTGACACACAATGTTTGCATGCCTGACTGATCAAATCTCAGTGGGATAGAGTGAGTGTGACTGTCATAGTGTGACTGTCATAATGGGACTGTCATAATGGGACTATCATAATGGGACTGTTCATTGCTAAGAGTCTAATTGGTTTACTACAGAAGAGGCCAGGGTGTGGATTCGTTTCTATGCCTGCGTTGTGTGTGTGCGTGTGTGATTGAACCAGACGTGGGAAACAAAATGTGTGAGTGTGTGTTGTTGATGGCTGTTACCTTCTCCATGAGCTGTCGGAGCTGCCGACTGCGTGGGTCTCGGTTACACATGTTCTGGGCCGGGGCCACCACTGTACAGATACACTTCCCATCTGCATCCTGAGCTGAACTGTAGATCTGCCAGCCCTCCTCTGGGCTAGGATAGAGGGAGGGGAGGGGGCAGAGAGGGAGGGAGAGGAGGGAGAGGGGAGAGGGAGGAGGAGAGAGGAGAGGGAGAGAGAGGAGAGAGAGAGGGAGAGAGGGGAGAGGAGGGAGAAAGGGAGAGAGGGAGAGGAGAGAGAGGAGAGAGAGAGAGGGGAGAGAGGAGAGAGAGGGAGGGGGAGAGAGGGAGGGAGAAGAGGAGGGAGAGAGAGGGAGGGAGAGAGACGGAGGGAGAGAGACGGATGGGAGAAGAGATTTAGCCTCAAGACTAGAGGAATAGAGGCGTTTTTGAGCTGCGAGGTCAACTCGATGATTGTAATGGTGGAATAATAAAAGATGGTACAGACAGGAATGTGCGCTACAGTAACCGGCTAGACAGGCCACTGTGACATAAAGATATTAACTAGCCTATTTGAATAACATTGAGCACCCAGAGCACCTTGAAAAATTAATGTTTTAACATATACTTATCAGAAGTCAGTTGCTGATGCTGTTTGCCATCATGTTTCCTGCATCATTTAGAGTTATGTACTGTAAGTCTTGTTTATGTTTACCCACTGCATTAGTGGTGGAGCTTCGCGAGCATCGCATTAAAAATTCAGAGAGAGAAGAGAGAGAAAAAAACACACATTGGCCTCCCAGGGTGGCTGGCTACTTTTATACTCCCAAACACAGTCTCCCTGTCTGGTTCCCCCAAACCATTCAATAATGATCGTCTTTCCTCCACTTTCGATGGGCTTGTGTCCTTAATTGCATTGCTCTTCTCTCTCTATTACAATTGACTTTGTATTCTGTGTGGGGGTTTGTGTCCATATGCGTGTGTGTTGTACTAAAGCGATGTTTGCGTGTGTGTACGTGTCTCTTACAGGCGTGTGAGTGTGTGTTTCTTGTTACAGTATGTCAATGCTTGAGTGTTGTGTTTCTGTACAGTATGTCAAGCTTGAGTGTGTGTTTCTGTACAGTATGTTCAATGCTTGAGTGTGTGTTTCTATACAGTATGTCAAATGCTTGGTGTGTGTTCTGTACAGTATGTCAATGCTTGGGTTGTGTGTTTCTGTACAGTGTGCCAAATGCTTGGTGTTGGTTTCTGTACAGTAGTCATGCTTGAGTGTGTGTTTCTGTACAGTATGTCAATGCTTGAGTGTGTGTTTCTACAGTATGTCAATGCTTGAGTGTGTGTTTCTGTACAGTATGTCATGCTTGAGTGTGTGTGTACACTACTTCTCCTGATTGGGATATTATAGAAGAGACATCATCCTTTCAGCCCCTCCCATGGTGCTCTGGTAAAGAGCAGCGCTATCGATCCAATACAGCTCTATTTTCCTCTCTGTGTCCAAACTTATTAAAGCTCTCCTCTCACACAGTCCGTTTGATCCCTCCTTTCCCTTTCTCTACTTTGTAAGCCCCGCTTTCTCTCCTGCCCCCTTATTTTTTCCTCTCTCATCCTCTCCTTTCTTTCGCCTTCTTACTTTTCTTGTACGGCATCTCTCCTATTCCATTCTCCCTCTCTCCCCTCATCGCTCTCCCCCCTCTCTCTTTCCTTATCACTTATCTCACCCCCTCTCTCTGTGGCTCCGTGCAGGCTA
>NW_019942971.1:249550-260581 GCF_002910315.2 Salvelinus sp. IW2-2015
AAAAGAGGAAGGGAGGGGGCAGAGCAGGGAGGGAGAGGAGGAGAGGGGAGAGTGGAGGGGAGAGAGGAGACGGGAGAAGAGGGAGAGGAGGAGAGAGGGAAGAGGGAGAAAGAGGGAGAAGGGAGAGGAGATAGGGAGAGAGAGAGAGGGAGAGAGGAGAGAGAGAGGGGGAGGAGAGAGGGAGGGAGAAGAGAGGGAGAGAGAGGAGGAGAGAGACGGAGGGACGAGGAGACGGATGGAGAAGAGATTTAGCCTCAGACTAGAGGAATAGAGGCGTTTTGAGCTGCAGGAGGTCAACTCGATGAGTTAAGGTGGAATAAATAAAAGAGTACAGACAGGAAATGTGCGCCCACAGTAACCGGCTAGAAGGCCACTTACATAAAGAATTACTAGCCCTATTTGAATAACATTGACACCCAAAGACACCTTAAAAAATTAATGTTTTAACAATTACTTATCAGAAGTCATTTGCTGATGCTGTTTGCCATCATGTTTCCTGTCATCATTTAGAGTTAATGTACTGTAATCTTGTTAATGTTTACCACATGCATTAGTGGTGGAGCTTCGGCGCATGCGCATTAAAAATTCAGAGAGAGAAGAGAGAGAAAAAAACACATGTGGCTCCCAGGGTGGTGCTACATTTATACTCCCAAACACATTCCTCCTGTCTGTCCCCCAAACCATATCTAAAAATGATCCTCTCCTCCACTTTCGATGGCTTGTGTCCTTAATTGCATGTGCTCTTCTCTCTCTCATTACAACTGACTTTGTATTTCTGTGTGGGGGTTTGTGTCCATATGCGTGTGTGTTGTACTAAACGATGTGTTTTCGGGTGTACGTGTCTGTGACAGGCGTGTGAGTGTGTGTCTTCATATGTCAATGCTTGATGTGTGTTCTGTACAGTATGTCCAAGCTTGAGTGTTGGTTTTCGTACAGTATGTTCAATGCTTGAGTGTGTTGTTTTCTATACAGTATGTCAAGCTGGGTTGTGTTTCTGTACAGTATGTCAATTGCTTGGGTGTATGTTCTGTACAGTGTGCCAAATGCTTGGGTGTGTGTTTCTGTACAGTATGTCATGCTTGAGTGTGTGTTTCTGTACAGTATTTGTCAATGCTTGAGTGTGTGTTGCTGTGTACAGTATGTCAATGCTTGAGTGTGTGTTTCTGTACAGTATGTCAATGCTTGAGCTGTGTGTACACTACTTCTCCTGATTGGATTATTAAGAGAGACATCCATCCTTCAGCCCCTCCCATGGTGCTCTGGTAAGAGAGCAGCGCTATCATCCCAATACAGCTCATTTCCTCTCTGTGTCCAAACTTATAGAAGCTCTCCTCTCACACAGTCCTTTGATCCCTCCTTCCCTTCTCTACTTTGTAAGCCCCGCTTTCTCTCCCCCCCATTATTTTGTTCTCTCTCTACATCCTCTCTTCTTTTCGCCTTCTTACTTTTCTTTACGGCATCTCTCCTATTCCATTCTCCCTCTCTCCCCTCTCGCTCTCCCCCTCTCTCTTTCTATCACTAATCTCACCCCCTCTCTCTGTGGTCTCCGTGCAGGCTTCTATCCTAGCCCAGAGGAGGCTGGCAGATCTACAGTTCAGCTCAGGATGCAGATGGGAAGTGATCTGTACAGTGGTGGCCCCGGCCCAGAACATGTGTAACCGAGACCCACGCAGTCGGCAGCTCCGCAGCTCATGGAGAAGGTAACAGCCGTCCAACACACACACTCACACATTTTTTCCACGTTTGGTACAATCACACACGCACACACACACGCAGGCATAGAAACGAAGCCACACCCTGGCCTCTTCTGTGTAAACCAATTAGACTCTTAGCAATGAACAGTCACATTATGACAGTCACATTATGACAGTACCCACTATGACAGTCACACTCACTCTATCCCACTGAGGTTTGATCAGTCATGCATGCAAAACAGTGTGTGTCAGAATACTGTTGTTAGTCAAAACGATTGAGTAGCTTTAGAAAAAAAGGTACCCATGAAGATTGGATTCATTGAGCCTTCCTTGTAGCATTGTTCCAATTGGATCCATAGGCTGACAGTCAAGAAAAAGCAGTAGAAAAAAGAATATAAACCAGATCAGTAAATGGAGCAGCCAGCCTACTGCTGCAGCTGCACTCAACTGTTCACACACAATGTCAGTTTAAATAAACAGTCAAACACACCAGCTCTTTACACTCATACACGTTAGATTATAGAGAGAATGTAGAATGTTGTGGAAATGGAGATGTATAGTTGGAAAGTTAGATTACACTCTCTACACATCTCTCTACACTCATACACTCTCTACACCATCTCTCTACACTCATACACTCTCTACACCATCTCTCTACACTCATACACTCTCTACACCCATCTCTCTACACTCATACACTCTCTAACACCATCTCTCTACACTCATACACTCTCTACACCCATCCTCTACACTCATACACTCTCTACACCCATCTCTCTACACTCATACACTTCTACACCATCCTCTCACAACTCATTACCACTCTCTACACCATCTCTCTACACTCATACACTCTCTACGACATCTCTCTACACTCTCACTCTACACTCTCTACACTCATACACTCTCTACACTTCATACACTCTATCACACCACTCTCCACACTCATACACTCTCTATTAAGGGTCACCGATTTAATCGAATTGGCCGATGTAATAGGACATTTCAAAGTGTTTCATAACAATCGGAAATCGATGGTTGGAGCCGAATTTAATTAAATAAATAATATTTTTTTTTTTTTTTTTACAAACTTTATTAACTAGGGTGCACGTTAAAGCCCATTCTTTTTTTCAAATGACGGGCCTAGGAACGGTGGGTTAACTGCTTGCTGTTCAGGGCAGACGGACAGATTTACCTTGAATCCCTGGGCTGACAATCTTGCAACCTTAAGGTTACTAGTCCATACGCTAAAACCACCTGCTCATGAGGAGCTGCCTTTACGCGAATGCATAAGAAGCGCAAGGGGTAAGTTCGCTAGCTAAGCATTAAACTTATCTTGTAAAAAACAATAATTCAATCAATCATAATCCATAGTTTATTCGAACACACATGATTGATGAATATACTAGATTGTAACTAGCGGTCCTTGCGTTGCTATAATTATACATGCGCATTCGCGAAAAGGAGGACGTGTCGTCCTTGGCTCCCAACGTGGTACCTAACCATAATCATAACTTCAACAGTCGAATGCCTTCTAGAAATAAATTCAGAGAATATATGTTTAAAACTCTGCATAATTTAGGCTTAAAGAAGTGCAGTTAGCAGCAATATTAAACCAAGGTTGAAAATGTGTCTGTCACTTCCATGCTTGCGTTTCACTATGCACGCAGAGTCCAGAGGTATATGCAACAGTTTGGGCCCGCCTGGCTCATGCAACAAATTTTCCAGAATTTTACGTAATTATGACATGAACATTGAAGGTTGTGCAATGTTAACCAGGAATATTAGACGGATGGATGCCACCTTAGATAAAACGGAACGGTGTCCGTATTTCACTGGAAAGAATAAATGTTTTGTTTTGGAGATGATAGTTTCCGGGATACGACCAATTAATGACCAATAGCTCTTTTCTCTGTGTATTAGGTTATGGTTATAATTGATCTATGATTTGAAGAGCAGTTTGCTGACGAAGCGATGGTGGAACACCAGGCAGGCTCGTAAGCGTTCATTCAAACAAGCACTTGTGTGTTTTGCCAGGCAGCTCTGCTGTTTATGAATTCATGCCTATCAAATCCCGGATTAGGCTGGTGTAACCGATGGAAATGCTAACTAGTGTAAGTCGGGTGTGCGCGGCTAATAGCGTTCAAACTCACTCGCTCTAGACTGGAGTAGTGTTTCCCCTTGCTCTGCATGGGTAAACGGCTGTCGAGGGTGGCTTGTTATCGTGTTTCCCGTCAGCGGCAGTAGGAGCGAGAGGACGGAAGCTATACTGTTACACTGCAATACTAGTGCCTTAGAACCACCAATAGTCAAGTATTGAAAATACAAATCGTATAGAGAGAAAGCACTATATTCCTATAAACTACAAACCTAAAAAACTTCTTACCTGGGAATTATTGAAGACTCATGTTAAAAGGAGCCACCATTTCATATTGTTCTAGTTTCTGAGCAAGGAACGTAAACGTATGCTTTCTACATGGCACATATTGCACTTTTACTTTCTCTCTCCAACACATGTTTTTCCATTATTTAAACCAAAGGAACATGTTGCGATTATTATTTGAGCTAAATTGATTTTAATTGATTGATATATAGTTAAAATAAGTGTTCATTCAGATTGTGAATTGTCATTATACAAATAAATGTAAAAATTGGCCGATCTTAATCGGTAATCGCTTTTTGGTTCTCCATATCGTACGGCGTTGAAAAAATCATAATCGGTCGTACCTCTACTCTCCTACACCATCTCCACACTCAATACCACCTCTACACCATCTCTCTACACTCATTACACCATCTCTCACATCTCATGACACTCTGTCGTGTCTTGCTATGCCGGATTAAGTATAGACATGCTATTCTAATAAAATCCTTTCCTCCGAAATTAATATTACCTGATGAAGCTAATCATGTAATGTAATTAACTAGAAAGTCGGGCACCCACGAATAATATTTATAGATCGGTGTTATCTTCCGAATAAACTCTAAAGACTAGTATATTTACATCAATAGTCATTCAAATATTAATCGTCACCTTATTCAGTCTCAATCCTGAAATTTGTAAATTCTTGTTTATCTTCACGAACCCTGCACAGGAATCAGCAATACAAAATTGGGCTAATTATTTATTTACTAAAACTAAACTAATCACACAGAATACATATACACCGACATGAATCATACCTTGATTAAGTGTCTAAAGGAAACGTCCTTTAGCGGACGGAACAGATAGTGACAGCTGGTTACACAAAAAAGGGGGCTGGGTGAGTAAAACGAGGGGAGACGAAAGAAACAACGGGAGAGCGATGTCTCCTATCGGCGAGGCAGGTACCTATCGTAAAGACAGAACTAAGACGTTCTAAATTACCTACCCATTGGAAAAGGAAAATGCAGAATATTTACTCGAGCTGCGCCGAATTAGGTTGTGGGAGATGGAGAGGCCGTGTTGCCCAACAGAAGTCCTTTGTTCTTTGAAGATTCTCTGGTGGTGAACGATACGTTGTAGTGTCGTCGTTTTGAACGGATACTTCTGTCTGTCCTTTCCTACCACGTTTACAGCTCTGTGCCTAACTCAACGGCTAGCGATGTCTCACTTTCTTTAGTGAATAAGAGTTCAAAGTTCATTACCATTCACAACCAAAGTTGCACGCTGAGTGGCTTAGTTCTCGTAGTTGACATGTTAGTTCCTTTTAACGGATGACCGTCGTCCCTCGGAACAGAAGGTTAACAGTTTCGTCCAAGCTAATAGTGGGAGGGAGAAGGGTGTTTTCATAGTTTTATAACCCATGTCTCTTCACAGGGGGCGGCCACTTGTATGAGCAGAGCCCTACCTATGAAAAACCCAAATCTCTCATTTGGAAGCTAAAATTACATTTTTAATTCTTTTCACCAATAATTTTATATTCAAAACATTTAAATTGGACAACAATTCCATTAATCTGATACGATATGTAGAGCTCCACTGTACGTTTGTCATCCTATCATTATGAGAATGTCTCAGAGGACAACCGAACTGACATCAATATTAGTACCAACGGCATTGTTTTCAACTGATCGGATGCCAAAATATGTTCCATTTCCCCCCACCTTCTGATGTTCCCAGAATCTTTATGTTAACCAAGGGATTTCCCAATATCACATCAGTAGGGTAGAGAGAGGGAAAAAAAGGGGGAGAGGTATTTATGACTGTCATAAACCCTAACCCCAAGCCAGCATTCATGGACAACTCTCTACCACCATCTCTCTACACCCATACATCTACACCATCTCACACCACTCCACATCCTTACTCTACATCCTAACCATTCACCTACACTAACACTCTCTACCATCTCTCTCTCAACACTCATCACACTCTAATCATCACTACTCATCTCTCTACATATCACTCTTACACCATCTCTCTACACTCTACACTCTCTACACCCTCTCCACACTCAATACCCACCCACACCATCTCTACACTCATACCACTCTCTACATCCATCTCTCTACACTCATACACTCTCATACACATTCTCCCACTTCATACATTCTAACTCTCCTACACTCATCATCTCACATCTCTCTTCACCAACTACCTCTCTCACATCATTCTCCACACATTTCTACACCACATCTTACACATACACCTCTACCACCATTCTCTTACAACCATCCTCCTAGCACATCTCATCACTCATACACTCTCTACACCATCTCTCTACACATACATCCTACATCACTCTCTTACACTCATACCACTCTCTAACATTCATCTATACAGCTCATACACTCTCTACACCATCTCTTGCTACACTCAACACTCTCTACATCAATCTGCTCCACACTCATACCACTCCACACCATCTCTCTAGACTCATAACGCACTCTCTACACACATCTCTCTACACTTCATACACTCTCTACAATCCATCTCTCTACACTCATTACCCCACCCCCGTTTTTTTTTTCTTTCTACACCACTCTCTACACTCATACACTCTCTACACCATCTCTCCACACTCATACACTCTCTACACCATTCTCTCTACACTCATACCACTCTCACCACCATCTCTCCACCTCAACAACCTCCATACACACCTAACTCTAACACTCAGATCATCCTTCGCCCACACTCATACCAACGTACAGCCACAGCAGCCATATGAAATAGAATGCCCTGCTAAAAAAACCTGCCTAAACATTGCATGCACTTCATTCACCACAACCATCTGTTTTTGTGCCTTGCCCTCTAACATAAGCTGTGCGTGAAAACACAATCCTCAAGCACGTGTAGAGAGATGCTGAATAGCTTGGCAGCGGCCTTCAGACACTGAATATCAAATGCATTTCCAACCACTCTCGCCCCCACACCACAAACACACACATGACATACACACACATACACAAACATACTAAACACAAACTACCCAGACGACTCGACTAGATGACCCATAGCTCTCCTGTAAGTCTGAAAATAATTGTCTAGGTTAATAGCCCACCCCAGCAAATCAGAACCCAAGGTGAATCACAATGGTGTACCTAACCATCCTTTCACATCTAGAAGCAGAGTCCTAGTTTAGGGTAAGGGATTATGAAGAAGAGAGAGATGGCCGGGGAGAGCGCGTCAGTCGGCTGATATCTAACCCCAACCCTCCACCTGCCATCCAGAGGCTTCAGCGTTGATGTTGTGGCTAATTCATATGGCTTGCTGAGACGCTTTTCCAGGCCTTTCCCCCAGCAGGGCACTTGCTCTAACTTTCTCATAAGGACACCCAGCTTCTACTTACATACTAACCACTTGCGCCTGGCAGGGAGACTGTATTGAGTTAGCATGTGCAGGGGAGTCTTGTGGTGGTAAAAATAGAGCGGAGGAGGAGTGAGGAGGGGAATATGAAGCGACATTGATAGAGTGCTAGAGGAGAGCTGAGGTAAATATAGCAATTGGCTGAATGGGCATGTGGAAGCCTCAGGTGTTTCATGGGACACCTGAATTCTCTGATCTCATTCACACTGAATAGGCAATCTTTTCCCCTCCTCTCACCTGTGTGTTTCCCTTCCCTTCTCTCTGTCGGCTGCCTAAATGAGAATTAGGGTGGAGTATGTGTGTGTCTGATCAGTCTGAGACACAGAAAGGAGAACGGATGGGATGTTGGGATCGGGCACGGATGTTGGGTGATTAGTCCTGGCTCGCAGTCGCCGTTCCAATTCCTCCCAAAGGTGTTCGATGGGGTTGAGGTCAGGGTTCTGTGCAGGCAAGTCAAGTTTCTCCACACTGATCTCAACAAATAATTTCTGTATGGAGCTCGCTTTGAGCACAGTGGAATTGTCATGCTGAAACAGGAAAGAGCCTTCCCAAACTGCTGCCACAAAGTTGGAAGCACAGAATCGTCTAGAATGTCATTGTATGCTGTAGCGTTAATATTTCCCTTCACTGGAACTTTGAGGCCTAGCCCGAATCATGAAAAACAGACCCAGACCATTATTCCTCCTCCACCAAACTTTACTTGGCACTATGCATTGGGGCAGGGAGCGTTCTTCTGGCATTCGCCAAATCCAGATTCGTCTGTCGGACTGCCAGATGGTGAAGCGTGATTCATCACTCCAGCGAACGCGTTTCCACTGCCCCAGAGTCCAGTGACGGCAAGTTTTATACCACTCCAGCTGACGCTTGGTATTGCGCACGGTGATCTTAGGCTTGTGTGCTGCTGCTCGGCCAAGGAAACCCATTTCAGGAAGCTCCCGAACGAACAGTTATTGTGCTGACGTTGCTTCCAGAGGCAGTTTGGAACTCAGTAGTGAGTGTTGAAACCGAGGACAGGCGATTTTTACCCGCTTCAGCACTCGGCGGTCCCTTTCTGTGAGCTTGTGTGGCCTACCACTTCGCAGCTGAGCCGTTTTTTCTCCTAGATGTTTCAACTTCACAATAACAGCACTTGACCGAGGCAGCTCTAGCAGGGCAGAAATTTGACGAACTGACTTGTTGGAAAGGTGGAATCCTATGAAGGTGCCACGTTGAAAGTCACTGAGCTCTTCAGTAAGGCCATTCTACTGCCAATGTTTGAATATGGAGATTGCATGGCTGTGTGTTCGATTTCATACACCTGTCAGCAACGGGTGTGGTTGAAATAGCCGAAACCACGAATTTGAAGGGGTGTCCACATACTGACTACACCGGCCACTAGAGTGCATCCTCCATCATGCGCATGTTGATTTTGTCCATCCACATCTTACAAAATCATGTTTCTTTACTCCGACTATTAACACTAGAAAAGCTGGGCATCTAGCAATCCCGTTCTGAGCCAATACATTCTAACATATAATAAGTACATTTCATTTATGCTATTGCAAAAAATGATCACAATTATGCCCTTTGAGTTTTTTGTTAGTTATCTGTGATTAATATCTCCTCGTTCATCGTTCAAATACCCACGTGGGGTTGGAWGCTCCTGAACAMCAATGAGTWKAATGGAGAGGCTGGACATTAAGTGTCTCAATTAGAACCAAGATCTAGTTTAGCGCTTGGCTACACAGACAATACGCACGTTCACGGGCCCGAGTGGTGTGGCTGAAATGACTGAATACATGTGTTCATTTATTTTGCACCACTTGCGCACGCAACGTGGGCGGAGTGGTTTAGTGTGTACTGATCCGTTCTTATTTTCCAAGTATGGCTCTGCTAATGCAGATCGAATTAACGGGCTGGGGATTTGTCGGGGACTGCGAAACGATATTATCACTAGATACTAGGTGCGATACGATATATATTGTGATTCCGCACTGATTCCTGTAATGTGGTTGCAATTTGATACTGTGATTTGATTGTGTTTCGATGTTCCAAACATATTGCTCACCATGTGTCTTCTACAGAGGGACAAGAGAGAGCCATGAGAAAACGAGTTTTGATCAGTCACGGAAATAAAATGGCTGAAAACAAATTGGCTCCCTATTTAAAAAGATGGAGAAATACTGGAGTTTGGTGCARGTACAGCCAATTAGCGCAAAAATACTACTGCGATATTTTCAAAATGATATAATATGTCTGAATAAATATCTCGATATGAAACTGTGTCCATTTTTCCCCCGTCACTACTCATTAACACTACAAAGCAATACGTAAAACATTAGGCACAGTAATATTACACGCAGCACATGATGCAGCCTACCATACATGCTCCAGTTGTATATAATCAGCCKAATGATCATGAAACGAATATGCAGAACATCTGGTGCAGCAACACATGCTCCACCATCGCCCTCATATCCTCTTATCGTCACATCTTCACACATACGGTGACTGTGTTCTCCAGACAATTCACTGGTGCGGAAAAGGTTCGTGCAGAGTGAGACATCTCCTGTTCATTAATGTTTCATAACACTGACTTTTAAATGAAGAGCTTATTAAAATCAGACCCAATTTCATTACCACCCACCTATTACTTCTGTAAGTAATTTCCCTCATCTCCCCGTAATGGCAGAGGAGGGAGCAGGTGGCTGCAGGGGGAGCAGAGGAGAGGAGGAGGAATCTTGGGGTAGAGATACAGCTGCACTAATTTGTCTGGCAGCTTTGGGAGCGCAGATACTGTCGATATACGAGCTGCAGATCTATATCCATGTAAACATCAGCCCCCATAAGCAGCAGTAGTGGTGTGTAGGAGTCTGATCAAAGTGAGTTGACATTTTGTTACGCAACACCCACTTATTTATGTAAATATGATTGTTATTAAATTCCCTCTCCCGGGACGAGAACAGGCAGGCAATTTCAATGGTTCCATGACTAGATCTGTATGATTCGTGCTGCTAATGTCGTATTAGGTGTTTACAAGAATCTTGAGATCAAGGGACGCTAAGCTTCATAAAGCTTGAGAATAGTATTGATGACTGAGAAGAGAAGTTGAATGGAGAATGTGTATGTAGTAATGTTGTTATTAGATTTTATGATAAGAGGTTTTGTAATTTTTTTGTGGCCATCATGAGTTTTCTTACTGAATTTGGAAGGTTTTAAGAGGGAGCAAGATCCTGACTAATATTATTCTCCAAGTCAGACAGATCGGCGGGTGTATTGGGGAGGAGAGAGGTGCTGTGGTGTCGATGGCTCATAGACTGCCAGATGACTAGAATGTAGCGGCAGTTTGGGGTGGTAAGTCCAATGCCTGGGCGATCCGACCATTAAGGCGATGACAGCGGTATAAAACGGGGGATAGGGGGATTAATAAATGGGTTAGTCACTAAACTGAATAATTGCTTTAAGGAGTTGACTGCCTCCACTGAATATATAGGTATCTTTCTCTCCGGGGGTGTCGGGGGGTTATAGGTTATTGTTTTTTGGAATGCTCAGGTGCTGTGATTTGCC
>NW_019942971.1:265464-272862 GCF_002910315.2 Salvelinus sp. IW2-2015
TGCAACACCAGTCTCAACGTCAACAGTGAAGAGGCGACTCCGGGATGCTGGAGTCACTCTGTCCAGTGTCTGTGTTCTTTTGCCCATCTTAATCTTTTATTTTTATTGTCCAGTCTGAGATATGGCTTCTTCTTTGCTACTCTGCCTAGAAAGCCAGCATCTCGGAGTCGCCTCTTCACTGTTGACGTTGAGACTAGTGTTTTGCGGGTACTATTTAATGAAGCTGCCAGTTGAGGACTTGTGAGGCATTTTTTGGCAAGACAGATCTTCCAAAGGTGGGCCAAGGATCACCTTCAGTGCTCAGTTGTCTCCACCAAGTCTGTCCCCAAACAATTTGATTTGCTGGTTTTAAGCATTACACTTTCAAATAGCTCTTTGTTGACTGTTTCTGGGTGTTATCGTCCTCCATCAGCACGGGCCTGTACCCWACCTGCCCTAAGCTCTCTCCTGGCCCCTTACACTAAGTCTGAATTTGTCCTGCTAGGTGACCTAAACTGGGACATGATTAAACCACYTGACCAAGTCYTAAAGCAATGGGACTCCCTAAATCTTTCTCAGATTATTACCAATCCCACAAGGTCTGACTCCAAACACCCAGAAAAGGCTACTCTCCTCAATGTTATCTGTAATGACCTTAGTTTATCACTGTTTTACAGCCTGTGTTTGTAATGGCTTCTCAGTGAAATGACCTGTTCTGATTTGTCATAGACGCTTGCTAAAAGACTTTAATGAGCAAGCYTTCCTTCATGAACTGGCCTCTSTAAAATGGTATAGAATCAGCTTGATCCCCTCTGTCGAAGACGCTTGGACCTTCTTTTTTGATATTTTCAGTGGTATTGTTAACAAACAYGCCCCCATAAAGAAAATGAGAATTAAAAACAGGTTCAGCACCTGGTTCAACCGTGATTTTGCAGAGTTACTCCACCTCAAGAATTGCATTTGGCGAAAGGCTCATCAGTACACGCATACTCAGACTGACTTGCTCTCGTTCAGGCAAATGAGAAATAAGTGCACCCAGGCTATCCAGGAAGGCCAAAGTTAGTTACTTTAAGGAGCAGTTCTCTCTCTGTGGGTCTAACACCAAGACGTTCTGGAAACCAGTTAAAGACCTGGAGAATAAACTCTCCTCTTCACAGCTGCCCATGTCCCTTAATGTTGATGATGTGGTTGTTACTGACAAGAAGCAGATGGCTGAGCTCTTTAATCACCACTTCATTAAGTCAGGATTCCTATTTGACTTATAATTTTATGTCTTCGATTTGGCTTATCAAAAGACTCTGTTAACTGCCAGACCTCTCAATCATAGGTACCAAAAGGTTCTGAACTGGGTTTCGGGAACAAAAATCACCAGTTTTTTAATTTTAGTATTAAATTACTTTAACCCAACGAGTGGGGGATATGGAGTAGTTGTTTACATGGTGAATCTTGCAGGATAGAGATGGTGTAAGGCCTAAGTTACATGGCACCATGGAAAATAATGAAAATTTTGGTGTTAGAAGCGAGTTAGGCGGTTGAAGGAGGCTGACATAGGATCTCACATGGGGACACATTCATCACACTCAACACACTACACTGAAATGAGACAGAGTATTAGTCCCTACAGAATCCCTCTGAAAGTTCGCACACAAAGTGACCAGTCTTGCTGGTTTTAAAATTCATCATGCAGGGTTGAAAGGGAAGGTCGGACGACATAATCACAGTCAACACAGTGCAGAATGAAGGGGCCTCCCCTTTGTGTTCTGGGAAATTTCCCCATATTGAGTATGGGTAGTACAATCCTTGGAGGCAGCTCAGCAGAGTAATAAACTCAAGGATTTTAGAGGCTGACTACATTAGCTCGAGAGATGCCATCAGGGCAGGCGACAGCATGGCTAACTGGTGGCATATACTATGACAATCAACCTTAAATCCTCTTTCGGACTTCATCTTTTCTTGTCATGGGTTAACTTCCTAACTTCAAACCTCGGTTATCCATGTAACTCTTTAAAAGGTCTCTATGGATTGGCGTATATGTATATCATTCAACTAGCCATTGGGGAAGGGTTAATTACCCATATACTTTCTTCTTTAGCATAAATTAAATAGATTGTTCCCTTCTATTCTTCTGGTACGTTGCACATGTATGTGGTTGTCTCGCCTTACCCTCGTTTTATAGCTCTTAGGCTCTGTTCACGTACAGGTCTATTGTCATACAGGGGTAGGAGAGCCGTGACCTGAATTTGCTATGTGAGGGAGGGTGTGCGCTGGTATGGTGTCACAACACGGAAACAGTCTTCAACTCGTAGCAAAACAGTGAAGAGGCGACGGGACTCTGGGATGCTTTCGAGAGAATTGTAGTTGTCCAGGGGTGATCGTGCGCTGTTCTGGTGTGTGATTGACCATGTTAATTTTCTTGCGGTATTTGGTTAAACTTGTACGCTGGAAGGCTTTGATAGGTGTCTGTAGGAGTTTGTACTGTGTTCTTTCTTCTCTTTTTTGTACGGTTTCTGCCTAGAACAGCCAACAGACACCTCTTCCACTGTTGAACCGGGTACGTTGAGACTAATCAGTGTACTATATTTGCGGGTTTAAATGTATTTTCTAAATGGTCTGATGTTTCTAAAGGACAGTATAGGTGAGTGCACTCTTTTTGCAGGGGACAGTTTATCGGGCGGGATGACATGTTTTGCTTAAAGGTGGGTGGCTAGGTCATCATGGGGCCTTTTCTGTGCTCAGTTGTCTCCACCTCAGATCTGTTGTGTTATCTAAACAATTTTGTATTCTGCGCTTTTGGTGTGGTTACATGGCATTATCCCTAGGCAGACTTTTCCAGGTCAATCCGCTCTTGATTGTATGACTGTTTCTGGGTGGGTCTAATTCTAAGCCAATCAAAATTTTGGTTTAGTCTCCATCAGCACGGGCCCTGTACTTTCAACTGACCCTAAGCTCTTCTCAACTGGCTCGGGACTGTTGTGGAGATTTGCCATTTATAAAACTAAGTCTGTGACGATTTTGTCACATGCTTCTAGTGGTTGGAAATCGGGTGGGACGGTACCGGCAACAATAGGGTGGACATTCGACAGATTAAAGGGTCAGACGCTGAGCCTGAAACGTCCCATTAAAGCAATGGGACTCCTAAATCTTTCTAGATAATTACAAGATGGGGCGGTTCCTCCACAAGGTCTGACTCCCAAAGTCAGGCCCAGAAAACGGTCTAGTCTCGCTCAATGTTATCTGGTCAACTTGGCACTTAGTTATCATATCTACGTTCTTTCTGTCTTTAGTGACTCCAGACATAGATGTTTTTGTCCTAAATGAGCTTTGCTTCAGTGTATATGACCCTTGTTCTGGGCTGGATTTGTTTGTACATAGAGGAACAGACTTGCCTAGACTGAGGGGTAACGAAGTCTTTTTGATTTGTACATTTCTAGGAATGGACTGCAAGTGGAGTACGACCTGTCTCCTTCAATTATGCAACTGGCCTTCTGATACAAATTTGAGTATATGAATATAGTACCAGCATATGATATATCACCCTCATGTCGAACGATCTGTGTGTACTTGTTCTGTTTGATATATTTTCCAAGGGTGGGTTATTGTTTACCTTATAGTACAAGCCACTTCCCCATTAACAAGCAAACATCAGTAGAATGGGTTCAGAATAATCAACGGCCTCCAAAGTGCAACCCACCCTGGTGGTTCGGCAATTTCGTGATGGTCTATGCTAGACGCTTACTGCCTCCACTCAAGAATTGCATTTGGCGGAAACAAGGCTCCATCCAGTACATGTATGGCAGCGAGGTTTTAGGGCTCTCAGTCGGGAGAATCTGATCGTTGGCCGGTCATTCCGTTACAGTCGTTGGCAAATTTGATGTAAATAAGGTGCGGTACTACTAGGCCTATTTAACAGGCCGAGTGATAGGAGGCAAAGTTGTAGTTATCTTTTGCACAGGGATCGGATGTTTCTGGATCTTCTCTTGTTGGTGCGGTTACTAACTGACGGGAGGAGGAGGGGATTGGTCTGCGAGACACGAGATTTAAATGGACCTTATGGCAGAATCTATAACTCGTATACAGTTCACTGAATCGCGGTTGCCTATTTGTCCTTTATAGATTATGATAGGTGTATTTTTCAGTTAGATTGTCCTAGGACTCCCCTGAAATTCATACTTTTATGGCAGTGTTCCAATGTTTTCACCAGACGAACATATAGAAAATATGTCAGATGGCATGTAGAGAATCATCGAACGCGTTTTAATCTGTCTAGTGAACACTGTATCATTTTAAGATCAGTGTTATGCTCATTGGTTATTATTGAACATTAATTATTCGGGATGTTCATAAGTCGATTACATGCTAAGGATCTCTTGCCTTGTCCCAAATATCATAAATTTTCAGCGGCAGTGGTTGCTATCTTCTTCACTGAATCTTAATTGCACCATTCTTTAACTAATGAGCGTTCTTATCATTCTTGGATAAGAAGTAAAGAATGCACTATTCTTATAAGCCTCGCGCTTCTTTAGTTAGGTGATCTATACCCGATGGTGGTGCATTGCAGCAAGCAGCTACAAAAGTTGCTTTCGCACATCTCAGGAGTTACGTTCGCACATGTGTATGGGATTAATGGTCTGATGAAATGAATTGTTGAGGTGTAATAGACCGTTCCCCGATGTCGTGTTGGGCGGGCCGTAATGTGTTCGTGAAAATCTTTTGTACAGAGGAAGAACCACGATGGTGGAAGCTTGTGACTCTGGAGAACTGGAACAGAGATGGTGTGACAATTCTGGGGCTGGTGGAACACCGAGAGGGAAAAGAGAGGGAGGGACCATCCAAGGTGATGACCTGGGGTATTATAATGTCTCTTGCACTCATGGCACTTTTATTATTACTATACCAATCCGCAGGTATCTGGTTAGCCTGTTTGTGACTAAGTTGCGTTCCTTGTTCGGCTCATTGGGTTCTTTAGGGATTGTTTGTGTAGTCCTGGTGGAATGGTGGATTTTTGTGGTTGGCTCTTCGGTTAAAATTTTATGGAATCACTGTTTGTATCTCGAAGTATATGTTGCACCTTTATAAATCGGAATTTATCTATTATCTTTCCTGGTACTTAAATGGGGTTTTGAAAATATTCATATGGTCTTTGTGGGTTGTTTTGGAACGAAAATAGGCTGTTGTGGGTTTATTGGGATTTACTGTCAAAATATTCGATATGTTTTTAAGGGCCATTTTGTGGCTTGTTCTGAGTGTATGGCAGCAATTCAACAAAAGGTTGTTATACAATTCCATGGGTCAATATCAATTCAGGTACCACATAGGGGTAGTGTTAACATGGCTAATCTGCTGGGCATAGGCGCTCTGGCAGAGCGGGAAGATTCTTATACGTTAAGAAGCTTATAAGGAAGTTTCGTTTTTTTAATGGTCTTGAGTGATAGTGGTGGCTTGGGTGCCTGTGGTTTTCTGTGTGCAGGGGGTTTAAAAGGGTTAGGGAGAGGGTTTCTTCTAAATTGTTTGGGTATTTCATGTTGTAGGGGAAGAGCTTGCCAGAACTACCTTGCATTGTGTTTGAGTGATCTAGTATCTCTAAAATGTTAGTAAGGGCTTGCGAATGTCATCTGTCATCTCATGCAGTGCAGTAAGACTCACAAAGTCAGAGTCATTAATCTGTGCTAATATGCTAGCGGTATCATATATAATATGTACGTCTAGATGACCATAGGCTCTCTCGTACGAACATTTCATTTTCTCGCGAATGATGGGTTTGATTTGAAGTATGTAGATAGATCATGGATTCTCCCCTTTTGGGCGTGAGTTAACAGCATTCCCTCTTGCTGGGATGGCTTCTACAACTATAGCATGTGGTTGTGTTTACGAATATTATGGCTAACGGGGACTGCTTCGCATTCCGGACAATGAGGTAATTAGGGAGGTGGGTACACTGATGTTGGGTGATTAGGCTGGCTCGCAGTCGGCTTTTCGCAATTCATCCTAGGTGTTTGTAATTGGTAGAGATTGGTGGGATACGGCGCGCTTAAACTGTGTAGCTGACATATATGTTCTACGCTCTTCACACGATATATAGGTCGCTTCAGATTACTTATTTCTGAAGGTTGATGGATGCATCGATTATGTTTTTATTGCTAGACTTGGGGTGCAATGAGGCTCTTATTATTTGGCTTGAGAGTAGACAAGGAAAGAGCCTTCCCAAACTCTAGTTTTTGCACTCTACAAGAGGAGATGAGGAAAGAATCGTTAGACAGAGATGAAGGAGTTTCTGGTGTTACTCCTGATGTAGGGCATTAAGATTTTCCGTTCACCTGGAGGGCTGCGGTCTTGTCTGCGAATAGCATGATATATTAGCATGACTCTATTAGTCTCCTCCAACCAAACTTTATGCATGTTGAAAGAGATGTAGACTAGTCAGTTATTCAGAAGCCAGAAAATCTGGCACGGTTTGGAATACTTTCTACTGTCGAGTGCATGATCCAGATATGTGGCAGTACCGGACTGTAGATGGTGAAGCTGATTTCATCACTCCAGAGAACGTCGCTCTCAAGTCTCCGCACCTGCTCTCAGGGCCCAAGCTTTCTCAATTTGACATAGATACAAAATATAGCGATCATGGTGACAGTAGTGTACAGTAGAACTAAGCTTTAACATGATCATGCCATTATGTGACGGCAGTCGATGTGGCATTTGGGTCTATAGCTACTAGCTGCGGCCACATGCGTCGGTCCGGATTTTTGGTGTTAAATTTGCTCTATTCAACAAGCTTTCTTATGTGTCCAACAAGCTTTCTCTCCTTAACCTTTTCTGAACACCTCCAAAACAAAGGTCATGTGGTTTGGTAAGAAGAATGCCCCTTCTCCACATGTGTTATTATTACCTCTGAGGGATTAGAGCATTGAGGTAGTCACCTCATACAAGTACTTGGGAGTATGGCTAGACGGTACACTGTCTCTTCTCTCAGCACATATCAAAGCTGCAGGCTAAAGTTAAATCTAGACTTGGTTTCCTCTATCGTAATCGCTCCTCTTTCAACCCAATTCTGCCTCAAATAAACCCTGATTCAGATGACCATCCTACTTATGCTCAAATTACAGAGGACTATTTAATAGATTGGCAGGTAAGGGCACTCCTCGAGCGGCTGATGTCCTTTTATCCATTCGGCCATCAGATTTGCCACAATGCTCCTTATAGACACATCACTGCACTCTATACTCCCCCTGTAAACTCGTCACTCTCTGTATACCGTCTCAAGACCGACTGGTTGATGCTTATTTATAAAACCCTCTTAGGCACTCACTCCCCTATCTGAGATATCTACTGCAGCCCTCATCCTCCACATACAACACCCAAGTCTGCAAGTCACATTCTGTTAAGGTCCCTAAAGCACAGAACATCCCTGGTGTCGTTCCCTCT
>NW_019942971.1:272953-277345 GCF_002910315.2 Salvelinus sp. IW2-2015
GTCGTTCCTCTTTTCAGTTCGCTGCAGCTAGCGACTGGAACGAGCTGCAACAAACACTCAAACTGGACAGTTTTATCTCAGTCTCTTCATTCAAAGACTCAATCATGGACATTCYTACTGACAGTTATGGCTGCTTTGTGTGATGTATTGTTGTCTCTACCTTCTTGCCCTTTGTGCTGTTGTCTGTGCCAAATAATGTTTGTACCATATTTTGTSCTGCTACCATGTTGTGTTGCTACCATGTTGTTGTTATGTTGTGTTGCTGYCTTGCTATGTTGTYGTCTTAGGTCTCTCTTTATGTAGTGCTGTGTTGTCTCTCTTGTCGTGATGTGTGTTTAAAAAAAAAAATGTTATCCCAGCCCCCGTCGTCGCAGGAGGCCTTGTGGTAGGCCGTCATTGTAAATAAGAATTTGTTCTCAACTGATTTAAATAAATAAAACAATTAAATAAATAAAAGTAATGATGGACTGTCATTTCTCTTTGCTTATTTGAACTGTTCTTGCCATAATATGGACTTGGTCTTTTACTAAATAGGGCTATCTTATGTATAGCACCCATACCTTGTGACAACACAACTGATTGGCTTAAACGCATTAAGGAAAGAAATTCCACAATTTAACAAGGCACACCTGTTAATTGAAATGCATTCCAGGTGACGACCTCATGAAGCTGGTTGAGAATGTAAGGGAAGAATTTCCACGACAAGAGAATGCCAAGAGTGTGCAAAGGTGTCATCAAAGCAAAGGTTGGCTACTTTGAAGAATCTCTTATTTGTTTAACACTTTTCTGGTTACTACATGATTCCATGTGTTATTTCATAGTTATGTCTTCACTATTATTCTACAATGTAGAAAATAGTCAAAATAAAGAAAACACCTTGAATGAGTAGGAGTGTCCAAACCTTTGACTTGTGCTGTATATATATTTACACTGAGTGTACAAAACATTAGGATCAAGCTCTTTCCATGACATACTGTAGACTGACCAGGTGCATCCAGGCAAAAGCTATCATCCTGAATTGATGTCACCTGTTAAATCCACTACAATCAGTGTAGATGAATGGGAGGAGACAGGTGAAAGAAGGATTTTTAAATCTTGATTGTGTATGTGTGCCATTCAGAGGGTGAATTGGGTAAGACAAAAGATTGAAGTGCCTTTGACCGGGGTATGGTAGTATCTGCCAGGCGCACTGGTTTGAGTGTGGCAAGAACTGCAACGCTGCTGGGTTTTTCACGATCAACAGTTTCCCTTGTGCATCAAGAATGGTCCATCACCCAAAGGACATCCAGCCAACTTGACACAATTGTGGGATGCATTGGAGTCAACAGGGGCCAGCATCCCTGTGGAACACTTTCGACACCTTGTAGAGTCCATGCCCCGACGCATTGAGGCTGTTCTGAGGGRAAAAGGGTGTGCAACTCAATATTAGGAAGGTGTTCCTAATGTTTTGTATATTCAGTGTATATGTGTGTGTTTGCAGTCAGGATGATTGGTGAATGTGTCCAGTAGAGCATCTCCACAAGTGATCTATCTATCTGATGTAGTTAGTCGGTATGGTTTAGTCTGGATTGGTTAGTCTGGTATGGTTAAGCCTGTGGTAATGTGTTAGCTGTGTATGGTTAGCCTGGGTATGGTAGGACTTATGGTAGCCTGGGTGTATGGGTTAGCCTGGGGGCTATGTTTGCTGTAGTCTGTCGCGATGGTTAGCTGGTTGGTTACGGTGATGGTTTAGCCTGGTTATGGTTTAGCCTGGCTTTGGTTAGCCTGGGTCTGTATTTAGTCCTGGGTAGACGTAGTCTGAGTATGACTAGTCTGGAGTATGACTAGTCCCTGGGTATGACTAGTCTGGGTAGAGCTAGCCTGGGTATGACTATGCCCTGGGTATGGTTTAGTCTGGGTATGACTAGCTCTGGGTATACGGTTACGCCAGACCTGGGTTGACTAGTCGGGTATGGTTAGCCTGGTATGACTCGATAGCCTGGGTATGGTTACCGGGGTAATGGTTAGCCTGGGTATGCGTTTAGCCTGGGTATGTTAGCGCTGGTATGGTTAGCATCTGGTATGGTTAGTCTGGGGTTAGCTGTTGTAGTTACTGTCAGGTATGACTAGTCTGGTATGGTTAGTCTGGGTATGACTAGTTCTGGGTATGGTAGCTGAGTATCGTATCGGGTATGGTTAGCTCCTGGTATGGTACTGGTTGTTACCTGGGTATGGTCTAGCCGTGGTAGACTAGTCGTGGGTATGACTAGCCTGGGGTATGACTAGCCTGGGTATGGTTAGATCTGGGTAATCGGTTTAGTAGTATGACTAGCTGGGCTATGAGTCGTATGAAGCACAGGTATGGTTAGTCCGGTATGACTAGCCTGTGGTAGATCGTTAGTATCGCGGCTGTAAGGACTAGCCTGGGTCATGGTTAGTCCGGGTATGACTAGCCTGGGTATGGTGTATTCCGGGTATTGACTAGGCTGGGTATGGTTAGTCCTGGGTTACTGCTAGCCTGGTTAGTGGTATGAGCCTGGATCTAGCTGGGGTATGACTACCTGGGTATGGTTAGCCTGGGTATGGTTAGCCTGGGTATGTAGTCTGGGTATGAACTAGCCTGGTATTGGTTAGCCTGGGTTATGGTTTAGTCCGGCGCGGCGTATGACTTAGCCGTGTATGGTTGAGTTCCGGAGTATGGATACCTGGGTATGTTAGTCCGGGTATGACTAGCCTGGGTATCGGTTAGATGCCGGGATGAGACTAGCCTGGTATGGTTAGTCCGGGTATGACTAGCTGGGTATGGTTAGTCCGGGTATGACTAGCCCTGGGTATGGTTAGTGTGTCCGACTGTACTGACTAGCCTGGGTAGTGCAAAAACCAAACCGTCGAATAATCCAATAAAACAAGACACAACCTTGACACAAGACCGGTATGGCTGGACTCTATTACACTATCAAACAAGAAACAAGTGTGTGGGGGGGCAGTCTGTCAGACACACATACTCCACACAGTGCTGTTGTCCCTTTGATTCTTTGTATTAATAATAACCCAGCAGGCAGAAGGCTGAAGAGAAGGAAAATTCAAAGAGCCAGAGGACAAACAATGTCCCACACAAGAGAGAGAGGCCTGCACTTCAGATTGGGGTCTCTACGCAGTCTGTCTGCATGGTGTCCATGACTGTAAACTTTAGCACATCGCAAATTCTAATAAATAAATCAATCTAGATAAATCTTACTCCATGATTGATTTATGACGGCGAGATGAAAGGACAACTCAGATTAAAGTCCGCTCCGTGTTCTTTTATCCATATTCATACATAGTTATTTTATGTTGAGTGTAGAACCTCTTCTCTTGTTATTTGAAGCTCTTGAGATCCTCTGATGAATGAATATTTAGATCTCTCTATGATGAATATTTATGAGGTATGATATAGCATGAGTTAGAAGATATAGGATATAACAGTGGGGAAATAAAGTATTTTGATCCCCTGCTGATTTTTGTACGTTTGCCCACCTGACAAAGACAATTATCAGTCTATAATTTTAATGGTAGGTTTATTTGAACAGTGAGAGACAGAATAACACAAAAATATCCAGAAAAATGGCATGTAAAAAAAATGTTATAAATTGATTTGCATTTTAATTGAGGGAAATAAGTACATTTTGCACCCCTCTCAATCAAAAAGAATTTCTGGCTGCCCAGTGTGTGCTTTGCCATACAGGTAACTGAACGCGAGATTTTGAGCGACAACACTCTTAAACGTGATGTCGCTCCTAATCTCAGTTTTACCTGTATGGAAAGATACCTGTTCCACCAGAAGCACAATCATCAATTCAGGATTCCAAAACATCTCACACTATGGCCAAGGCACCAAAGACTCTGTCCGAACGGATGTTCAGGAAGCAAGATGTGACCTACAGCAAAGGCTGAAATGGGCTACAAGACCATTCGCCAAGCGCTTGGGTGAGAAGGTGACAAACAGTTTCTGTGATTTATTCGCAAATGGGAAGAAACACAAAAGAACTGTCAATCTCCCTCAGCCTGGGGCTCCATGCAAGATCTCACCTCGTGGAGTTGCCAATGATCATGAGAACGGTGAGGAATCAGCCCAGAAACTCACACAGGAGGATCTTGTCAATGATCGCAAGGCAGCTGGGACCATTAGTCATCAAGAAAACAATTGGTAACACACTATGGCCGTGAAGGAAGAATCCCGCAGCGCCCGCAAGGTCCCCCGCTCAAGAAAGCACATATACATGCCTCGTTGAAGTTTGCCGATGAACATCTGAATGATCAGAGGACACTGGTGAACGTTTTGGTGCAGATGAGACCAAAATGGAGTTTTTTTGCATCACCCAACTTGCCGTGTTGGAGTGAGGAGAATGCTGCCTATGACCCCAAGAAACCATC
>NW_019942971.1:280723-284662 GCF_002910315.2 Salvelinus sp. IW2-2015
AAGATACGATCCCTGGTTAGCTGTCTGGGGTGGATATAGGGGTCGACCTTATGATGTCTAAGCCTGAGGTAGTGGTTAGCCTTGATACGGGTGAACCGCTTCTGCCTATAGGTTTAAGCCCTGCGTATGGTTAGCCTGGGAGATGACTAGCCTGGTATGACTAGCTATGCCGGGGTATGGTTAGCCTGGGTATGACTCAGCCTGGGTATGACTAGTCCCGGGTATGACTAGCCGGCGGTATTGATATGACTAGCCTGGGTTATGGACTAGGCCTGGGTTACGTTAGCCTGTAATGGTTAGTTACAATTGGTCCTGGGATTACTATGACTAGACCTGGGTAGGCTTATGACTAGCTGGGTTATGACTAGCCTGGGTATGGTTAGCTGGGGTATGGTTAGCCTGGTATGTTAGCCTGGGTTGACTAGCCTGGTATAGTAGCCTGGGTATGACTAAAGCCTGTTGGTGATGGTAGACCTGGTATGGTTTAGCCCGGTAGGGTATGTTAGCCCGGGTATCGGTTAGCCGGGTATGGTAGCCCGATATGTAGCCCGGCTATGGTTAGCCGGTATGGTTAGTCCGGTATGACTAGCCCTGGGTATGGTTAGTCCGGTTAGTATAGCCTAGTCTGGGTAGTGCAAAAACCAAACGTGAATAATCCAATAAAACAAGACACAACCTTGACACAAGACCGGTATGGCTGGACTCTATTACACTACAAACAAGAAACAAGTGTGTGGGGGGGCAGTCTGTCAGACACACCATACTCCACACAGTGCTGTTGTCCCTTTGAATGTTTTGTAAATAATAACCCATCCAGGCAGAAGGCTGAAGAAAGGAAATATCAAAGAGCCAGAGGAACAAAACAATGTCCCACACAGAGAAGAGCCTCCACTCAGATTGGGGTCTCTCGCTAGTCTGTCTGCATGGTGTCCATGACTGTAAACTTTAGCACATCGCACAATCTAATAAATAAATCAATCTAATAAATCTTACTCCATGATTGATTTATGACGGCAGATGAAAAGGACCAACTCAGATTAAAGTCCCGCTCCGTGTTCTTTTATCCATATTCATACATAGTTATTTTATGTTTGAGGTAGAACCTCTTCTCTTGTTATTTGAGCTCTTAGATCCTCTGTATGAAATGATATTAGATCTCTTATGATGAATATTTATTGAGGATATGATATAGCATGGAGTTAGAAAGATTATAGATTACATGTTTGGACTCAGGCACGTGTTGCTCAGTCGTTTTGAAGAACTCACTATGGTGAACTTCTTTAGATGCTGAGTGCAGTGCCACACAGCCATGGACCAGCTCAGCTCAGCTGGTTGTTGGGAAGGGACGGAAAGCAAGTGGAGCAGACTGATTGTAGCTCAGAGGAGTGTGAATGTGGGACATTGATCATGCATGGGGACACTGGGGTGAGGAGCAGCCATACATGGCCATCGGGACACTGGCACCACAACGTCACWAGACGACCCAAGAAAGGACTAGTGGGTTTGAAACTAACCTAACAACAACGTTAGTCAAATGTTCCTCTAATGCTTTAACCCCCATTGCTTCCATAGGTTTAACCTCCAGCTCATCTGCATGGCTGAACCTTAGAAAGTTTTATAATGTGTTTAGATTCCACCCAATCTACCATGTCTCATAGAATTTGTCATTAAGACTTTAAAATATGAAAATGTTGTTGATGGAAGCATTCGATGTTGCTTTGAGAGGGATGAAAAATAAGGAGCAACACAAATTGGCTCTTTGTTGAACCAGAACATTTGAAATGGTCCTCCTCTCTGATGACTCCATCACCACCACATCAACCATGGAAGCAGAACGGATCTCAAAGCCCCCCCTGAAGTAGCTCTTCCAGACCATGGCTCTGTTTCAATAGCCACACTACTATCAATACTACTATACCATCTACTTCAAATGATGCCATGTATTGGCCATGAATTCTAAGGACATTGGGACCACAGGAGGTTGGTGGCACCTTAATTGGGTAGSATGGACTTGTGGTAATGGCTGGAGCGGAATAGGTGGAATGGTATCAAATACATCAAACACATGGTTTCCATTATTATGAGCCGTCCTCCAATCAGCAGCCAGGTCCTGCAGTCCATGTCCACTGGAGAAGAAGTCCACTTAGACCACACCCACCCAGGCAGGAAGCAGAACCACTCCTGTACTACTCATTCAGGGACAYTATGGGAATGTCATCATTCCTAGTTCCTCAACAGCTAAAGCTCTGAAAAACACACAGATCAGACACAAGCTATATTGATATTGAACTTGAAGAGAAATGCCTGGCTTGAGCTGCGTTAGCAGAATAGATAAACACATCTCAGGGAATGTTTTCCTAGACCTCTCTCTACAAGGKCAACACCTTCATAGAGCTCAGCCTCAACCGTGAAAACATAAACAATGTTTCCTCCAGTGAGCCGTTGAGACAGTTATTACAGCTGGGTGCCTCAGTGCAATAAAGTGGTATTTGTTGGTGCAGCAGGCTTTTATGATAAGACTGGACTGATTGAGGATAGGGCTCTGTGATAGAGGATAGATTGGGAAGATAGTGTCACAATTCTCTGGACAGATGTACCCCAGCTCCTGAGACCATAGGGAGAATTGACCAATAAATACACACCTGTAAGTGTGCACACACACACACACGTGCACACACACACACTAAGAAAGGCAGACAATGAGGCAGGCATGCGCGCACACAAACACACACGGACAGAGCTGGACACACAGATGGACAGAGATGGACACACACACACAGATGGACAGTAGTGCTGGAACACACCACACAAGCACAGTGGACAAAGAAATGCCTGACACACACACACACACACACAGATGGACATGCTGGACACACACACACACACACACACAGGACATGGACAGTGCTGACCACACACACACACCACACACACACACATGACATGCACACACACCACACACCACACAACAGATGGACAGTGCTGGACACACACACACACCAGATGCAATGCGCACACACACACACACACACACACAGATGGAAGTGCTGGACAACCACGACAGCGACACACACACACACACACACCAGGGATGGACATGTGCTGGACCACCACACACCACAAGATGGCAGTGTGGACACACACATTTCATCAGGGGCTGGGCGTTTAATAAGGGAGCAGATGCATGAAAATAGACCCAGGAAGAACCAAAGGCTATCACTCACTACTAATGATCCTGACCATGACAGATGCATTCCTCTGCCTGACACTTCTCAACACCTCTCATCTCATCCATATGGAAGCATCCATATGCACAGTCACACCACACATAATCATACAGTGTACACACGTGTACATCCACAACAAGCTACACAACCTTCACATTTCAATCTCTTAACACGCTCCTCACATGAAAAAATAACCAACATAATGTACCTCTCAAGGAGATACCACATTGAAGGTCCCTGCTTGGATTTTGAACTCATACACCTATATAATAGTCGATCCATTTTGACACAGGGGACGAAGGAAAGAGAGATGGGAACGAGATACGCATCCAACTGGAATAGGGTGTGTAGGGAGCCAAATCTCCCAAGCCCCCCCCCATCATCATCATTATCTTCATCATCACCTCAGAGTTGGCATATCATCAGTTACACCCTCCAGCTCTCTGACATATCGAGTAACATCTCATCCCTCACCCAGAGCCAGTATCCCAGCTCTGATCACCCACAGCACACAGAGGATTCACCAGCAGGGCAGTTCTCCCTGATTCTCCTTCTCCTCCAGCAATCAACACAGCAAAATCATTCTGGATCGGTTTCCTTGGTGCATACTCATCACAAGACCTGAACATCATTCCATTCGTCTGACTCCCAGCGCATCGCTCTCACTGCACCTCTTTCATCTCTTATATATTCTCTTAGCGCGTCCGTGGAA
>NW_019942971.1:286468-291915 GCF_002910315.2 Salvelinus sp. IW2-2015
GCCCCGCTCGCCACTGCACACACACACACACACACACACCTCTGACTGTTACTGGCACACACTCCCCCACACTGCTATCTTTTAACTCAAGCTGAACGAACCCCCCTCTCTCAAAGTACTGGCCATGCGAGGAGCTTTCAGTGTGGACCTAACTAACTAAACGAGTTGATGAAATAGAAAGTTAATCAATAATAGGGAGGTAATTATAGAAGTGGAGAAAATTGGAAGCCTAATGGATCCGACTGTGAAATGAAGTAGGAATTAACAGGCTTTTCATGGAGCAAAATGGCTGCCATGTCRTGCATCACCCAGGTGGGTGCTACAGAGTGGGRGTGGTGGAGTGAGTATGTGGAAACCATGTAAAGCAGTTGATCATCATCATTGTCATCAGATCGTGGTTGTTGTCATCATTACTTTCTCTTGTGAAACTATTTCTTGAACCAGGCAAGTGTCATGTTTCAGAACTTCTGCTTACTCTGCCCATAGAAGATGGTGTCAGTTTACCCTGTAGGGATTATGCATCAGCATCAAATGACCCTCTAAAACAGCAGCCACTCATAATGATGACAGACTGCCTGGGTATGACAGTATGCCCATGTCATCTCCTCTCCTCTTTGTGTATGGTGACTGATTGATCTTGTCAGACAAGCCTCTCCTACCCAGATACCGACACTGGGCAGGGGCTGGGGAGATGGTGAGTGATATGGGGTTTGCTGTGTAGGGCCATGGGTTGACATGTTATGAGAGGAGACAGCTTGCTGAGCTCCATCCAAGACATGTCAGGCCTCCTCAGCTCACCTGCTTGTTCTCTCTCTCCCACTCTGCCTCTCCAGCCTATTGCTGTGACAAGGCTGCCCTCAAGTGGCCAGTAGGAGCATTACAGCTGTTCAGCTCACACCCATTTGCTTGAGGCCAATCAGCCTTTGACAATTACTGCCTCGCCGGTGTTTACCCGATGGTGGTGACACACGATTGTCACAGTTTTGTATCATGATGGCAYGTGAAGGATGAATTGAGTCACACATCCTCTCTTTAGAATCATCTGTTGTAATGGTTCTATATTTACTATGCTTTCCCTTCTAGGCTGTCGTATGATGCATTTATACATGTAGCTAGACTATTCACAGATCACACACACACAGGTCCCTGCAGGATCTTTACCTTACCTTGTATATGAAAGAGTAAAAGATCACAGCAAAGCAGACAGAAATACCCCTAGTCTAGTTGAACCTGAGTATGAGTGGGCTGGGGATTGCCAGGGACCTCACAATACGATAATATCCTGATACGGTGACAGGTAGCCTAGAGGTTAGAATGTTGGGCCAGGAACCCAACGGTCGCTAGTTCAAATCCCTGATCAGACGGGGTAAAAAAATCTGTTTATGTGCCCTTGAGAAAGGCACTTAATCCTAATTGTTGCTGTTGATAATGGCCATGACCCTACACTCTGTCTCAGGGAGAGCGGGATATGCAAAAAACACATCTCCATTTCATACATGTGTATAATACACACTTGTACATGTGTGGAACAGGACTAATCTAAGCACCCATTAAATGATTATTACTTAGGTGCCGATACGATATGTATGTGATTCGATACTGCGATTTTATTGTGATTTGATGTTCCAAAAATATTGCTCACCATGTGACAGTGGCGGTCGGTGCCGTTTATGATGAGGGAGGACGAATTGAAATGTTTTTATGAGCATGGCCTTATTTCTATTACAGCATATTGGATAACTGTCTTTCATACTTCACCCAGCTCAAKGTAACATGGATAGGCTTAGGCTACTACATGTAGGCGCACAGGTCCAGAGAAGTCAGAGTAATGAAGGTGACAGACAGTGACACATTCAATGCCGCCTTGCACACTCTTGCCTGCATCAAACTGATCTAGGGTGTAATCATTAGTCCAACAGTTGCAAACGAGAGTTTCTATTGGACATACTCCGGTATGTTTATTCCCGTTCCGTTGCTTCCGTTTAAGAAAGGCTTTTCAACAGAATCGGCAGAATGAATACATCCCTGATCACATGCAAACACAGAATTAGCAGCCACATATAAACCGCGTGATCCCTTTGCTCGATGTAGCCTATATATACACTCTGAACAAAAATATAAAACGCAACACGCAACAATTTCAAAGATTTTACTGAGTTACAGTTTATAAGGAAATCAGTCAATTTAAATAAATGAATTAGGCCCTAATCTATGGATTTTACATGACTGCAAATACAGATATGCATCTGTTGGTCACAGATACCTTAAAAAAAAAGGTAGGGTCGTGGATCAGAAAACCAGTCAGTATCCGGTGTGACCACCATGTCCCTCATACAGCTCCTTCCTATAGAATTGATCAGGCTGTTGATTGTGGCCTGAGGAATGTTTTCCCACTCCTCTTCAATGGCTGTGTGAAGTTTCTGGATATTGGCGGGAAATGGAACAGGCTGTCGTACACGTCAATCCACAGCATCCCAAACATGCTCAATGGGTGACATGTCTGGTGAGTATGCAGACCATGGACATGTTTCAGCTTCCAGGAATTGTGTACAGATCCTTGCGACATGGGGCCATGCATAATCATGCTGAAACATGAGGTGATGGCGGAGAAATGAATGGCACGACAATGGGCCTCAGGATCTCGTCACGGTATCTCTGTGCATTCAAATCGATAAAATGTAATTGTGTTCGTTGTCCGTAGCTTATGCCTGCCCATACCGTAACCCCAACACCACCATGGKGCACTCTGTTCACAACGTTGACATCAGCAAACCGCTCGCCCACACGATGCCATACAAGCTGTCTGCCTGCTGGCCGGTACAGTTGAAACCCAGGATTAATCCGTGTAGAGCACACTTCTCCAGCGTGCCAGTGGCCATCGAAGGTGAGCATTTGCMMACTRAAGTCGGTTACGACGCTGAACTGCAGAGTCAGGGGAAGACACTGGTGAGGACGGCAAGCATACAGTTTCTGACAGTTTGTGCAGAAATTCTTTGGTTGTGCAAATGCAGTTTCATCAGCTGTCCGGGTGGCTGGTCACTGACTATCCCGCAGATTAAGATCCCGGATGTGGAGGTCCTGGGCTGGACTGGTTACATGTGAGGCCGGTTGGACGTACTGCCAAATTGTCTAGAACGGAGGCAGCTTATTGTAGAGAAATGAACCTTCAATTATCTGGCAACAGCTCTGGTGGACATTGCTGCAGTCAGCAGGCCAATTGCACACGCCCTCAAAACTTAAGGCATTGTGTTGTCGGACAAAACTATACATTTTAGAGTGCCTTTGGATCATCTTGGCAAAGGAGAAATGCTCCCTAACAGCGATGTGAACAAGTTTGTGCATAAAATYTGAGAGAAATAAGCTTTTTGTGCTTGTCWAAAATTTTGGGGATCTTTTATTTCAGCTCACGAAACATGGGACCAATGCTTTACATGTTGCGTTTATATTTTTGTTCAGTATAATTCCATTTCTCTCCTCCTCTCACCTTTTCCCTTCGCTTKTGGACTTCAGTGCACAATACAACAGCTGTTTGTGAACACCTTGACAAGCCAAACTTTCCTATCATAACCGCAACACACAGCCTACATCGTTGCCACCATATTAAGGTCATAGTCAACATAGCTACTAGAACTAACACATTAGTAAACCCGCTACAATCATACAGCAGTTTAGCAGTTAAAGTGGCGGGCCCCGGTGGCAGCTCTTAGAAGAGTTCCATTGTTGGAAAGCCATAGCCATAGCCAGCTAGCTAACATAGCATCCTTCTGTTTGAACCGTGYGTTTGAGTAGGCTAAACTAGATAGTTACATTCGCTAGCCAAGTAAGTGAAAGTAAAAAATATATACTATGAAATTAAGGCTCTCTCTCTCTCTTGCTTCTCCTGTTCAACTATTGTCTTTCTCTCTCTTTGAGTGAACTACATTTTATGGACTGCAGTGCTAGCTGGCTGTAGCTTATGCTTTCAGTACTAGATTAATTCTCTGRTCCTTTGATTGGGYGGACAACATATCAGTTCATGCTGCAAGARYTCTGATAGGTTGAAGGATGTCCTCCGGAAGTTATCATAATTACTGTGTAAGTCTATGGAAGGGGGTGAGAACCATGAGCCTCCTAGGTTTTATTTTGAAGTCAATGTACCCAGAGGAGGACAGAAGCTAGCTTTCCTCCGGCTACACCATGGTGCTACCATACAGAGTGCTGCTGAGGCTACTGTAGACCTTCATTACTAAACAGTGTGTTTTAATCAATTAGTTGGTGACATTTGAATAATATTTAATATATTTTTATCAAAAAATTTAAACTTTTGTAATGTTTCACTGAGGAAGATGGAAGAGAGAGCATGATAACATGAGTTTATCAATAATGTAAATAAAAGTGCTGAAAACACRTTGGCTCACTATTTGAAAATAGTTTTGGGGTTATGCATTGTGTGTAATACAGCATGTGTAAGCAACACATCATACATGTGTTAGTGTCCATGGCCACCGGATGGCAGCAAGAGGTTTAAAGAGATGATTTAAATAAAGAGACAAATGTATCACTGACAACCTTGTSATACTAGTACATGTTTCTACAGAACGGATCTGCCAAATCTCTACTGAGCTCTAGTGTGTAAGACAGATATGCAAGATGAACTAGACACAGTATCGGGGGAAGCAAGRTTTACTGGGAACATAATAACATCTGCCATATCTATTAGAGGAGAATCTACGCAWTTCAGTAAACCCACTGTCAGACTAAAGTTTGCACTAGTATGATCCGACAAGCTTTAAGCAACTATTGTCTCCCGTCTGGACTACTGCAACTCGCTGTTGGCTGGGCTGCCCGCTTGTGCCATCAAACCCCTGCGACTTATATAGAACTCCACAGCCCGCCTGGTGTTCAACCTTACCAAGTTCTCCCATGTCACCCCACTCCTCCACTGGATTCCAGTCAAAGCTCGCATCCACTACAAGACCATAGTGTTTGCCTACGGAGCAGCAAGAGGAACTGCCGCTCCCTACCTTCAGGCTATGCTACACCCCAACCAGAGTACCCYGATTCTGCCACCTCTTGTCTCTTGGGCAGTTCCMRCTCAGCCCAGTCCAAGYTCTTCTCTGTCCTGGCACCCCAATGGTGGAACCAGCTTCATCCTGAGAGTCCCTGCCCATCTCCCAAAAACATGAAACATCTGAAACCCTACCTCTTCAAAGAGTATATTAAATAATCCCACAACCCCCCCCCCAAAAGTGCCTTTTGTAAACTAACACTTGCAATTGACAGCCCATCCCACCCATCTCTACTGATAGCTACTTGATTGAGTACAAATGTACTATGACTGTGCTATGTGGTTGTCCCACCAAGCTATCTTAAGATGAATGCACTAACTGTCAGTTGCTCTGGATAAAAAAAGTCTGCTAAATGACTAAAATGTCAAATGTAATGTAAAGCCATTCTGACATTTTACC
>NW_019942971.1:291940-308369 GCF_002910315.2 Salvelinus sp. IW2-2015
CACCTTGTTAAGGTTAATCTAGTGTCTATCGTGATGCTGGAGACAATTATCTAGAGAATATGACACTTATTAGCCAAACGTACAATCCAGAACGAAGTCGTCATATTAATTGCCACTAATGATAGACCCGATCCTGGCAAGAGGAACTTGCCCAGAAGATGTACTCGAGGGGCACCGTGTACTTACACTCTCTAACCCCAACGGCTCGACATGTATTTAAAAGCTCTGCGTAATATCTTTTAGATAGTTTCACGGAATCCGAACCGAGCGTCGTGGCCTCGAGAACGACAACACTGAGTTAACATATATGCCAGCTAAGATAGCCCGGAGTGTTGAAGCTTTGTCAGTTCGCGTGTTCAACAGGCCAATAGGATAACAGCAGGACCTCACTGTGCTTAGCCTTGAATACAGGGCGGGACTGGCCATTGTTGATCAAGCTAGTAGACAACTGCTGCTAGCAACAAAACTCTAAGGAAGGTCTCGGGATTATGCTCGTCTGAGGTAGAGGTATCTATGATAAGTCTGTGAGCGCAACTATTTTCCTACCCCGAAGAAGAGTTTAAATCTATATTTTTCGGCAGCTGTTCTATAGTATCCACGCAGACGATGCTGGCACTAAGAACTACGCACTCAAGGAGCCGTATACGGCCATAAGCAAACAAAAAAACGCTCAATCCAGAGGCGGGTGCTCCTAGTGGGCCGGGGACTTAATTTAGGGAAACTACAAATCAGTTTTAACCTAATTTCTATCAGCATGTTAAATGTGCAACCAGCAGGAAAAAACACTCTAGTCACGGCTTGCGACTTAAAGACCCGCAGAAACTGCATCCAATCACCAACCCGTTTTGGATCACCTAGTTTAAACTCGACCAACATCGAACACAGCTTCCTGTCAGCTCTCTCCTGTCAAGTTCATAGCTTGAATATTAACCTCAACACTTCTTCTGTTGAACTAAACTCAATCCAGCAACAGTATAAGAGGACAAGCCCTTGTCCAAAATCGCGTTCTAGTGTATCACTAGGGCACCTCCTGAATCAAAAAAAAGTAAAATGCCAGCACACTTTCTAAAAAAATCTAGGTGCGCATTCTTTGGCCCACATCCAGAAGTAAGCTCATAACATTACCGCTAGAACGAGCTGCAAGATTGCAGCTAAGTAGTCTACGTCCTATCTCCGTTGTATACGATTATGAGGATGGTTTCATTGTCTAAGCAACATATGCTGTCGTACTATTTATTATCGGACGCTCAATAATGATACTTTATCTATTAGAGCAGGGAAGCATATGGGAGGACACATCTGCAGTTCGATAATGGTACAGAGTCACATACAGATACAGAGAACAAATCGATGTGGAACTAAGCATTGCTCCTCAGTATCGATGGCAAATGCAGGGATTTCAAATGTGGACTATAAGTATTCTGCCTAAGGTCAGAGTCACGGATGTATGCTTGCGCTCACGCGCACTATGTCTTTCTCCTCTATAGCGGAATCAGGCGAAGGGAGGACACGTAAGAGGTAGTAGGAACCTATGCAGTTCCACTTGCGCGCAATCCTCTCTGTATACTTTTTCGGACTTATAGTATGATGTCGTAGATTGTGAGAAGAGCCATTGCTCAATGGACCAACTAAAGAGTCAAAGGTACACTGCTTTAGTTTATAGGGATTACTGATCAATTAGTGTGATGCCGATTCGATGAGCAATCGTGCTCAGTGAGACTCTTGTCTAGGAAGCGGAAGTTGCGGAGATACCGGCTCCATGCGCCTAAGTGCATCAAAGTAGTGATGATGCACTGATGGCATTTCATAACTAGTGGCAAAGTATATTTCCTCGCCACGATGAAGCTATGAACAATGGCATGTCTTATCCACAGTAGGGCGGCTACTGCAAGCTCTTTAGCGTCTAAGGAGGGCAGTAAGGTACGGTTTAGCTGTGGTAAATCCGGTAAGGCATGATCACTAGTGGAATTGTGGCCAAAATGGCACCTCTATGCCCTCAGACTAGAATTCTTTTTATCAAACAGGTGTGCATTACTAAGTCTATAGCTATCAACAAATACAGGGACGCTACACAGATAATATGGAAGGTAATGCATGGGAATAACCACCATTATTGGACAGGCCTATGTCTCTAGTCTGTTGCTTGGATTTGAACGTTTGTTTCAAACAGAAGAAGTGTGAGAGATGATATTCAAAGCTATGCCACTGACAGGAGGAGGCATGCCATTTGGTTGCTAGAGCTGTTTGATTCCATGTGCATGTGTAACTGGTAAATACGTGTGATTGAATGCAGTTGTCTGCGGTCTAGATCCGAGATGTGGCGACAAGGGGCTATGTATCTAGAGATGTATGTCGTTATTTTAGACACCCGTGACATATACACTAAGGAGGTACGAGGGCTAGCAGGCATGCTATTGCTGCCCTCCCCTGGGGACTCCCAACAGATACTGCAATTTCTGTTGTTGGTGGGATTCTCGCAGGGTCTGCGCACAGTGAAACACTGAGAATTACTAACCGCAATAGAACACCGTTTATCGCTAAAAAATGAAGTCTCATGGCGCTTTAAAACGTACGATCGATTTTACTTAGAGAGTGCTGTATATTATTTTGGTCTTTTGGATTGCGAGTTGGGCAGGACGTGGGAGTTAGGTTATAGTCAGTGAAATATGTAATACTGCATGCAGAAATTCTTGGGCTTGGATGTGACGAGAAATACTGAGTTTAAGTACATGCATTGAGTCAAATCTGAGAGTTTAACAGAGAGTCTGGAAGTAGAAATATGTGACGCGGATGGAAGGCCTACCACTGGACCAAGTAGGATGTGTGACAGCAAGATGTGGCTGTCCTTCTTCCATGGCCGTCAGACGGGCAGAGAGAGACAGGCAAGAGGTGAGGTGAGTAGAGGGGAGGCGACGTATTGAAAAGCAGGGTCAACATTGCGATTGCCTGGCAGAGATGCCGATTGCAAAGGGTTATATACGTCTGCTATAATGTATATCGCGGCAATAGACCTACTAGTAAGACTCTGTCAGGATCTGACAGTCCGAAGCCACTTTCGCCCATAGTTGTGACGCTGTTTGCTCGCTGAAGCTCAAATGCAGGGTGCTTGTACAAACAGCTCATTCGCAGGCACGATTCGTGATATACTCTTACCACATTGACTATCAGTAGTCTAAGAAAAAGCCACAAATGACGAATACCCTTGACTTTTCCAAGCATCGGTCTGTTATATGTTAAACTACGTTCGCTCGCTTCTGGGTCTTGCCAATTTACACACTCGGTATAGTGCGGACAATAGAACGGTTAGAATGGTGTTTGCGTTCTAGAAATTGGTCAGGTAAGTACTCAGATCCAGACTATGCTCTTTCCAAACTGCAGGTGGAAGACGCAACAACCGTCAGATGGTGGCCCGTCGGTGTGTTTCGCTCTCTGCCTAGCAAAGAAAAGTTTCAGCTGGAGATAGGCGTCAGAGCAAAGGGGGGGCAGGGAGCGAGAGAAGGAGAGAGCGAAAGAAAAGGTGCAGTGAGAAAGGAAGTCTGGGGAAATATAGAGAAAAAAGAGAATGGAGAGTAAAGAAATGGAGGAGAGAGAGAGATAGAGAGAACGGCGGGGAGAGTAGAGAAATAGGAGAGCGAGGAATGGCATGGAGGAGTGAGAAGTAGAAATTAGAGAAACAGAGATGCGAGAGCAGAGATGAGATGAGAAGGGAAGAGAGTAGAGTAGGAGAGAAGAGAGAGTAGAGTAAGAGAGAGAAGGAGAGTAGAGAATAGAGAGCAGAAGGAGAGGAGAGAAAGAGAGGGAACGGGAGGTGAAGAACAATCTAGAGAACGGGGCAGCAGCGACGAACATGGAGGGAAAAAGGGGAGAAGGGAGAGAAATAGAGAACGGGAAGGAGAGGAGGAGAATTAGAGAACGGAGGAGAGTAGAAGAAATAGAGAGAGAGGAGAGTAGAGAAATAGAGAGAGAAGGCAAGTAGAGAAATAGAAAGAGAAGGAGAGAAGAGAAATGAGAGAGAAGGAGAGGAGAGAAATAGAGAGAACGGGAGGAGTGGAGATAGCAGAGAATGATGAAGGCGGCAAATTCACAACGGACTTTATCAGAAGAAGACTGGGCGGATAGAGAATAGAGAACGGAGGAGAGGGAGAGAAATAGAAGAACGGAGGAGAGGAGAGAAAATAGAGAACGGGAGGAGAGGAGAGAAATAGAGAACGGGAGAGAGGAGAAATAGAGAACGGGAGGAGAGTAGAGAAATAGAGAGAGAAGGAGAGTAGAGAAATAGAGAGAGAAGGAGAGTAGAGAAATAGAGAGAGAAGGAGAGTAGAGAAAGGGAGGAGAGTAGAGAAATGGAGAGAAGGGAGGAGGTTTCTCCACAAAGAGTCTGGATCTGAGTACCTACCTGACAATTTCTAGAACGCAAACACATTCTAACCGTTCTGATTGGTCCCATATACCGATGGATTGGGTCAGAGCCAGAACACACGTAGGTAAAGCGATGTTTGGAAAATTTGTCATTGGCTTTGATACTCTGATTGGTAAGAGATGATCCAATCSCTGATGACTGGTTTGTACAGCACCCCTGATTTTGACGTCAGCACAAACAGCTTCAACTATGGCAGTCTCAGACTGAAGTACAGTATGTGGCAAACATAGAGCAGAGGAATAATTCAATTTGAGTCGCCAGGCAATCCCCTCTCTCGCCCCCTCTCTCCCTTCCTGTCTCTCTCTGCCCTGTGGCCATGGTGAAATGGCATCACATCTCTGCATTCTACTTGTGTCCTGTAGGCCTCTCATTCCTTCTATTTCTGTCCAGAGCTCTTAAACTCTCATTAATGATATTAACCATATTCTCTCACATCCACATCCTCCARTACATGTCTGCATGCATACTGTACATATCACTACAACCAACTCACGTCTTCCCACATGCAACAAGACCAAATAGGATGATACACATCTAATGAAAAATTCCATTGTAGTCGTTGCCCATGGCCATTTTCTATAAAGGGCATTTTTAATCAGTTCCTACTGTGAGAATGCCCACCAACAACAGAAATGGCAGTATCTGTGTATCGCCCATGGAGGGCAGCAAAGCACCGCTGAGCCCCGAGCTATAAACGGTCTGAGACAACAACACTCAATACTGCCTCGCTGCGGATTAGACCGCAGACAACTGCATCAATCACACGTATTGACCAGTTACACATGCACCATGAACACAGCTTCTGTCCAGCTCCTCTCTGTCAGTCATAGCTTGAATATCACCTCACACTTCTTCTGTTGAAACAAACTCAATCCAAGCAACAGTACTAGAGACCAAGGCCTTGTCCAAAATGGTATCCTATTCCCTATGGGCCCTGATCAAAAGTAATGCACTATTTAAAAAAATAGGGTGCCATTTGGCCACATCCCAAGACTCATTACCACAGCTAAGAGCTGCAGTAYAGCTAAGAGCTAKTCCTACTGTGTAAGATATGAGTGGTTTCATTCTAAGAATACTGCCTATTTATTATGAGTCATTATTCATTACATTTGATCACAGCCATGGAGGCCCACTTGCCTTCCTAGGAAATCACGATCAACATCAGTCCAAACTAAGCATGCTCTCATTTCCATGGCAATGGTTTCAAATGGCATAAATATAGCCAAAGTTCAGAGAGGATGGCATGCTTGGTGCTATAAGACGGAGTGGATAGGGAACTATCCCTATGGGGCTAACAACCATGGCATTTAGAACCACACAGGGACCACAAGGGGACCACGCCTGTCTCTTATACACATCTAGATGTGTATAAGAGACAGGTCCATTCCAGCCATTAAAATGAGCCCGGCCTCCTATAGATCATCCCACCAGCCTCCTCTGATGCACATRCCTGAGTGTCTGTGCCTCTCCATTGAGCTGTGAAGTATGTATCCTGTAATCATTGTTGCCACAGTGGCGTGTGAAGGAGAGAGCTGGCCAACAATACATCACATTACATTTACATTACATTTCAGTCTTTTAGCAGACGCTCTTATCCAGAGCGACTTACAGGAGCACCACACTAGAGTCTCTGTATCTGTATATAGGCCTACTGCAGACAGAGTAGACTGAGGTGGGTTGTGGGAGAACTGAAGTCATCAGTAAATGTGTCTGAATCCTCTAAATGACTATGMCAGATTTGTATTGCTGTCTGTTGATGACTGCTCCTACTGACCCGTGTGGGGTAGGATTCACATGATAGACTCATAACTCCACGGTTACTATTAGTGGGAGTTTTCAGTGGGGGTCTGGCTGACTGTTAAAGCGCTAAATGGCTGACAAGCAGCAGGGAACTCRCACGCGTCAGACCCTGCATCAGTATCAGCCAGAGAAAAGCTATGTAACGTCATGAAAAGAGATGCAATCATGGCATGGCAATCAGCCACCATGTATCCTGCTTCACTTGYTACAGTGGCACTGCCCGTCATCCTGTATAAGCTACCTACTTATGCCCCGTGCCCATTGGAGCAAGCAGGGCTCAATGCAACCACTTACTGTAGCAGCTAATGTCCCTGCCTGCATGTATCCATCCCACACACAATTACCAGGATCACCTCCCTATTCACTGCACCTCCATGACCCAATTACCATCYAGCCATCAGCCCGGGACACGGAACCACAGAACACTCGTTGTGGCGCATCAGAACAGGGAAAAAAGCCAGTGCCATGTGCTGACCTTTCCCTGCATCCAGCTAATCAAACACTGACTCTGYGGCGGTCAGTCTGGGGAGTGGGGGGCTATTCTAGTAAATGTAGTAATTACTGGCAGCGAATTGGGAGTCTTAAGCCTGACTGACTGAAAGGTAGCTGAGGCTGAAAAGAAAAGCTTATAATTGAGGCTGCCCCCCCATGGCCTCTCACTCTGCCTCATCAAAAACGCCCTTCACTCCCGCTCACCGCTTGTGGCGCTGGCGTTGTCACTGCTATCTCTCAGAATAATTGGCTTTCCCCATTCAAAGCTCCAACGATAGATCACTCCTTTCCTCTTTCAGGAGGCCCAGCTTGCTTCTCCAGTCCAAATGGTGTGACATTTTTAGACAATCCGCAGTCTATAGTGCATCGTCACCCGCAAGGCTACTGTTTATAGGCCTACAATAGTCTCTCGATACTCTCAACCCACCTGTTACAGAGAGGACTCTTCAAAGTATCTGTTCATTATTGTTGTGGATATCATAGTGTCACACCCTGATCTGTTTCACCTGTCTTGTCTCCACCCAMCTCCAGGTGTAGCCCATCTTCCTCATTAACCCCAGTGTATTTATACCTGTGTTCTCTGTTTGTCTGTTGCCAGTTCGTTTTGTCCGTCAAGCCTACCAGCGTTTTTCCCCTTGCTCCTGTCTTTTTCTATAGTTCCTGTTTTCCCGATTTTTACCATTCTGCCTGTCCTGACCCTGAGCCTGCCTGCCGTTCCGTACCTTGTCACACTGCCCTGGATTATTGAACTCTGCCTGCTCTGACCCTGAGACTGCCTGCCGTTCTGGACCTTTTGCATCCTATCTGGATTACTGACCTCTGCCTGCCCTTGACCTGTCGTTTTGCCTGCCCCCTGTTCTAGTAATAAACTCTTGTTATTTCGACACTGTCTGCATCTGGKTCTTCCCTAAAACGTGATAATGGAGGGTGATTGTACTGTAATGACTAGAAGCTTTCTTWCAGCAACCTTTTCATATACAGAACATTTAATATAAAAGCCTGGAGATTATTTCAAAAGCCTACCACCGCGCCAGTCAGGCATCTCCTCAGACAGCTGGTGGGCCAACGGTTCCTTCTGTCTGTAGTACCTCATTCCCTCTCCACCTGAGGCATGTTCACAACATGTCAACAGAGCAAAGTGAAGTGTATTGAAGTGATTAGCTAATCACTATGGGGATTACACCAGAGAAGGCAAAGAAAAGAAAGACAGGGAGGGAGAGTGCAATATAGGTATCTGCAACCCAATATGGCGACCGGAGTATGTGTGAGTGGTGTGTCGAAAGGAGTGGGTGTATGGGAAAGCAAATCAGGTAATTTGGGCAGATTTGATGCCACTCAAGACGTTTTGGTGGACTGATTGGGCTGCACTACAAGTCAATAGTACGCCGGCGGGAGCTACGCGGCCATTTTGTTCTCTCACATGATTTCATTTCAAGTAGGATAGCAGCCTACACAAGAAATAACTAATATTGATAACCATCTAGATGTCACCTACTACTCAATAATGAGGGCATGAATGGCAACCACACGGCAATAACACCRGGACACAGTGCCCTTCGCTCCTGCTTGACAAGCACTACAGTCTGGCAACGGCGTGAAAAGTAGCTACCTATAGCCAATGTCAGGGTGATAGTCACAGTAAGCATACACATAACACATGAAGCAAAAGTACACCCATCATCAATACTTYTAATMAAAAATTAACAATCATCATTTCTATAACTGAAAATATAAAATTATTTGTTGTAAAACTAACATTGAAATACGACTCAGACTCATCCTCTGGCTTGAAAACAGAAGTCTAAACTCTTGCGGTACAGTCTCTCAATGTACGGCTCAATAAAAACCGTCTAACTACAGAGTTTCTAAACCATACTCTTCTGTCCGTGACTATGGGCTATGTAGTTCTGTGACTATGGGTTAAGTACTGTAGTTATGTTACTATGGGATATGCAGTTCAGTTACTATGGGCTATGTACTATGTTCTGTGACTATGGGCTATGTACTGTAGTTCTGTGACTATGTGCTATGTACTATGTTCTGTGACTATGGGCTATGTACTGTAGTTCTGCAATATACTGTATGGGCTTTGTAGTTCTGTGACTACAGTTGAAGTCGGACGTTTACATACAYCTTAACCAAATACATTTAAACTCAGTTTCACAATTCCTGACATTTAATCCTAGTAAAAAAWTCCTGTCTTAGGTCAGTTAGGATCACCAMTTTATTTTAAGAATGTGAAATGTCAGAAAAATAGTTGAGAGAATGATTTCAGCTTTTATTTCTTTCATCACATTCCCAGTGAGTCAGAAGTTTACATACACTCAATTAGTATTTGGTAGCATTGCCCTTAAATTGTTTAACTTGGGTCAAATGTTTTGGGTAGTCTTCCACAGGCTTCCACACAATAAGGGGTGAATTTTGGCCTATTCTCCTGACAAGCTGGTGTCACTGAGTCATGTTTGTAGGCTCCTTGCTCGCACACACTTTTTCAGTTCTGCCCACAAATGTTCTATAGATGACGTCAGGGCTTGTGATGGCCACTCCAATACCCTGTGACTTTGAGTCCTTGAGCCATTTTGCCACAACTTTGGAAGTATGCCTTGAGGTCATTGTCCATTTGGAAGAAACCTTTGCTACCAAGATTTAACTTCCTGCTGATGTCTATGAGATGTGATATATTGAAGCAACATACATTTTCCTGCTCATGATGCCCTCTATTTTTTATTTTTTATTTTACCGTTATTTTACCGTTATTTTTACAGGTAAGTTGACTAGAACAACGTTCTCATTTGCACGCAACGACCTGGGGGAATAGTTACAGGGGAGAGGAGGGGATGAGATGAGCCAATTGTAAAACTGGGGATTATAGGTGACCGTGATGGTTGAGGGCCAGATTGGGAATTTAGCCGGACACCGGGGTTAACACCCTACTCTTACGATAAGTCGCATGGGATCTTTAATGACCTCAGAGAGTCAGGACACCGTTAACGTCCCATCCGAAGAGACGGCACCCTACAAGAGCAGTGTCCCCAATCACTGCCCTGGGGCATTGGGATCTTTTAGACCAGAGAAAGAGCGCCTCCTAACTGGCCCTCCAACACACTTCCAGCAGCACCTGGTCTCCCATCCAGGGACTGACCAGGAACAACCTGCTTAGCTTCAGAAAGCAAGCCGCAGTGGTATGCAGTGGTATTTTGTGAAGTGCACCAGTCCCTCCTGCAGCAAGCACCCCCACAACATGATGCTGCCACCCCCGTGCTTCCAGGTTGGGATGGTGTTCTTTGGCTTGCAAGCCTCTCCCTTTTTCCTCCAAAACATAACGATGGTCATTATGGCCAAACAGTTCTATTTTGTTTCAATCAGACCAGAGGAACATTTCTCAAAAAGTACGATCTTGTTCCCCATGTGCGATTTGCAAACCGTATATCTGGCTTTTTATGGCGGTTTTGGAGCAGTGGCTTCTTTCTTGCTGAGCAGCCTTCAGTGTATGTCGATATAGACTCGTTTACTGTTGGATATAGATACTTGTTACCGGTTTCCTCCAGCATCTTCACAAGGTCCTTTGCTGTTGTTCTGGGATTTGATTTGCACTTTTCGCCACAAAGTACGTTCATCTCTAGGAGACAAGAACAAGTCTCCTTCCTGAGCGGTATGACAGCTCTGGCCCATGTGTGTTTATACTTGCGTACTATTGTTTGTACAGATGAACCTTCAGGCGTTTGAAATTGCTCCCAGGGATGAATCAGACTTGGGGAGATCTACAATTTTTTTCTGAGTCTTGCTGATTTATTTAGATTTTCCCATGATGTCAAGCAAAGAGGCACTGAGTTTGAAGGTAGTCTTGAAATACATACACAGGTACACCTCCAATTGACTCAAATTATGTGAAGTAGCCTATCCAGAAGCTCCTAAAGCCATGAATCATTTTCTGGAATTTTCCAAGCTGTTTAAGGCACAGTATGTAAAACTTCTGACCCCATAGAATTGTGATACATGAATTATAAGTGAATAATCGTCTGTAAACAATTGTTGGAAAATACTGTGTTCATGCACAAAATAATTGTCTAACCGACATGCCAAAAACTACAGTTTGTTAACAAGAAATTTGTGAGTGGTTGAAAAAACGAGTTTTAATGCACCTCAACCTAAGTGAATTGTAAACTTCCGACTTCAACTGTATATGCTATGTACTGTAGTACATAGCATCTGTGACTATTGCTAATATACTGTAGTTAAGTGACTATGTGCTGTGTAGTCTGTTACTATGGGCATCAGTAGGGTCAGGCTGTTCGCAACATATTTATTTGGCCCACCCAAAAGTTTTTTGTTAAACACTTTATATATTTGGAGGTACAAAAAAAAGACGAAAAATCACCAGATATTCAGCTAAAAAATGTGTTTAAATTTAGGAAATCTGTTCCCAAGTATTCCCACAATAGAAAAAAAGACTTGATCGTGTTTCAATGTAATCAAGATATGAAATTATTGTATTTCAATACCATCTCTCTTTGGCTTCGTTGTGGTCAATTGCAGTGGTACAACAAATGATTAATATAATGTCTGTCTGCTCCGACCATTCCATTCGACACAATTCCGAATCTACAGAATTATGTCCTAGTTCCTACCCCTGCCATTGGGTCTGTACTAGCCATGTATTCCTGTGACATATGCCAGTGTTCTGTGACTATGGGCCATTTAGTCTGTGACTATGCGGCCATGTATTCTTGACTATGCGCCATTGTAGTCTGTGACTATGGCCATTATTCTGTGACTTATGGCCATTAGTTCTTGTGACTATGGGCCATGTATTCTTGACTAATTGGCCATGTAGTCTAGTGACTAGGCCATTAGTTATGTGACTATAGGCAATGTACAGTAAGCTCCAGAAGTATTGGGACAGTGACACATTTTTGGTTATTTTGGCTCTGTACTTCAGCACATTGGATTTGAAATGATACAATGACTATGAGGTTCAAKTGGAGACTGTCAGCTTTCATTTGAGGGTTTTTACATCCATATCGGGTGAAATTACAGCACTTCTTGTACTGTACATAGTCCCCCATTTTAGGAGACCAAAAGTATTGGAACAAATTCACTTATATGTGTATTAAAGTAGTAAAAYGTTTAGTATTTTGGTCCCATATTSATAGAACGCARTGACTACATCAAACTTGTAACWAMAAATTTGTTGGMTGCATTTTCTGTTTGTTTTGGTTGTGTTTCAGATTATTTTGTGCCCAATAGAAATTAATGGTAAATAACGTATTGTGGAGTCACTTTTATTTAACTAGGCAACATTTATTTAACTATTTAACGCCCTATGGGACTCAGCCGGTTGTAATACAGCCTGGAATTGAACCAGGGTCTGTAGTGATGCCTCTAGCACTGAGATGCAGTGCCTTAGACCGCTGCACCACTCAGGAGCCTCCAGTGTAGTGCAGAATAAAATATACACTTGTACATTAATGTGAATGCTACCATGATTATGGATATTCCTGAATGAATCCTGAATAATGATGAGTGAGAAATTTACAGATGTACAAATATCATACCCCCAAGACATGCTAACTTCTCACCATTACAATAACAGGGGAGGTTAGCATTTTGGGGGGACTATGATATTTGTGCGTCTGTAACTTTCTCACTCATCATTATTCACGATTCAKTCRGGATTATCCAAAACACCCTCTAATTAAAGCTGACAGTCTCCACTAGAACGTCATAGTCATTGTATCATTTCAAATCCACAGTGTTGGAGTACAGAGCCAAAACAATCAAAATGTGTCACTGTCCCATTACTTTCGGAGCTCACTGTAGTTCTATGACTCTGGGCTATGCAGTTCTGTGACTATGAGCTATGTAGTTCTGTGACTATGGGCAATGCAGTTCTGGTGACTATGGGCAAATGAAGTTCTGTGACTTTATTTTACCCTTTATTTAACCAGGTAAGCCAGTTGAGAACAAGTTTCTCATTCTACAACTGCGACCTGGCCAAGATTAAAGCAAAGCAGTGCGACACAAACAACAACACAGAGTTACACATGGAATAAACAAACATACAGTCAATAACACATAAAAAAGTCTATATACAGTGTGTGCAAATGAGGTAATAAGGGAAGTAAGGAAATAAACAGCCATAGTGGCAAAATAATGACAATTTAGCAATTAAACACTGGGAGTGATAGATCGTGCAGAGAGTGAATGTGCAAGTAGATACTGGGGTGCAAAGGAGAAAAATAAAAAATAAAGTATGGATGAGGTAGTTGGATGGGCTATTTACGATGGCATGTTCAGTGCAGTGATCTGTGAGCTGCTCTGACACGCTGTGCTTAAAGTTAGAGAGGAGATAATATGAGTCTCCAGCTTCAGTGATTTTTGCAATTGTTTCCAGTCATTGGCAGCAGAGAACTGGAAGGAAAGGCGGCCAAAGGAGGAATTGGCTTTGGGGGTGACCAGTGAAATATACCTGCTGGAGTGCGTGTTAGGGTGGGTGCCGCTATGGTGACCAGTGAGCTGAGATAAGGCTGGCTTTACCTAGCAAAGACTTTATGACCTGGAAGCCAGTGGGTTGCAACGAATATGAAGCGAGGGCAGCCAACGAGACGAACAGGTCGCAGTGTGGTAGTATATGGGACTTTGGTGACAAAACAGATGCACTGTGTAGAGCTGCAAATCCAATTTTCGCTGTTATAGAGTGTTGGAGGCTATTTTGTAAATGACATTGCCGAAGTCAAGATCAGGTAGGATAGTCAGTTTTACGAGGGTATGTTTGCAGCATGAGTGAAGGATGCTTTTGTTGCAAAATAGGAAGCCGATTCTAGATTTAATGTTTGGATTGGAGATGCTTAATGTGAGTCTGGAAGGAGATTTACAGGTCTACCCAGACACCTAGGTATTTGTAGTTGTCCACATATTCTAAGTCAAACCGTCCAGAGTAGTGATGCTAGTCGGGCTCAGGAACAGATCGGTTAAGAGCATGCATTACTTTTACTTGCATTTAAGAGCAGTTGGAGGCCACGGAAGAGAATTGTATGGCATTGAAGCTCTGTCTGCAGGCTTAGTTTACACACTGTCCAAAAAGGGCCAGGAATATACAGAATGGTGTTCATCTGCGTAAGAGGTGGATCAGAGAATCACCAGCAGCAAGAGCCAACATAACTGATGTACCAGTATATAGAGAAAAGAGTCGCCCGGAGAATTGAACCCTGTTGGCACCTCCATAGAGACTGCCAGAGGTCCGGACAAACAGGGCCTCCGATTTGACACACTGAACTCGATCTGAGAAGTAGTGTGAGCAGGCGAGGCAGTCATTTGAGAACCAAGGCTGTGAGTCTGCCGATAAGGAATGTACTATGGGCTATGTTATTCTGTGACTAATGGCTATATAGTTCGACTAAGCTAGATAGTTCTGTGACTAAGGCTATATAGTTCTGTACTAAGGGCTATAAGTTCTGTGACTATGGCTGTATAGTTCTGTGACTAAGGCTATATATTCTGTGACTAAGGGCTATATAGTTCTGTGACTAAGGGCAATGTAGTTCTGTGACTAAGGGCTATGTACTGTAGCTCTAACTAGGAATACTAGTGAGCGTTCCGTCTCCTAAGCTCTGAGGTTGTGTTCCGGCTGCAGGTCATTAGTGTTCAGGGAAGCTGTTACATTTAATTAGAGTTTATTATTGTAATGCGGAGCAGAGCAGCCCCAACACATCCCCTAACTGCCTAATGTATTTGTTTTTCCGGGTAATAGCGTGTTGACTCTTTTGCCTGTGGAGGGGCTTGGGAAGGCTGCTRGGTRMAAAGCCTGGCCTAGAACCACACACCAGTCAGGTTCATATGCAGTACACTGTACAGCATAGTCTTACTGTAGTTTCCTGGATAGACTCGTGGTAGTCTCTTCACAGCCGCTGTGTTTGGGGCCAGCAATACTATACTTATGGAAACAGAGTGGAATCATTGAGCCGTTCAGTTATTACACAAACACACAGAAAAACAAGCACACCAACTGGAKCAAATGAGTTTTAAGCAGTAGAAATGGGAGCTGGCCATGTGTGATGAGCGGGGTCTACAGTGGGGGACTACAGGGGGGGCTACAGGGGGGGCTACAGGGGCTGAGAGGAGAAGGGGGTTGGGCTCTCACTGTGCACTCTATCATTTACACAACAGGGGATCTGTTTGAATCATCAACTCTGTTGTGTGGTAGAGGACACACGTTGTCCTTTCAATGATACATACTACAGTATAGCTTGTAGGTTGAGCTGATGTATGACTGAAGTATTACGTACTACATACAATAGGTTGTGAACATCGATATTAGGCAACAATATGACGCGAAAAGAATACAATAGTCRGAATTAAGCATTCCATGATATTTACACTACCTGTAATAACAATATAATAATTAGGTGGTGCCTCCTTTTGTTCTATTTCAGACACATACAAGTGTGTATTATACACATGTGAATAGGAAATTAGTTTTTTTGCATATCCCACTCCCCCTGAGAGTGGGGTCACAGCCATTATTGACAGCAACCCTGGAGCAATAAGGGCACATTGGCAGATCTTTCACTTAAGTCAGCTCAGGGATTCGAACCAGCAACCTTTCGGTTACAGGCCCAATGCTCTTAACCACTAGGCTACCTGCTGCCCATGTTCCTCTCCCTCTCTGCAATTGTGCATGTGTATGTGTGTGTGCATCGTGTGTGTGCGCGTAATGCTTATAGGCATGTTCTGTAGGTACAGTATGTGTGTCTGTTATCCAGTCCTGTCAGGAATGAAAAGGGCGGTCCTTAATGAGGATATTTGTGTAGGAGCCTTGAAGACATGAGAAATCGGAAAAGACCATYTTCTAAATGAATATTCCATTCATACGTGAGCCGGGAATGGACAATGATTTCTCCCTTAAGGGGATGCTTCCTATACTAATCATTAACATAAATATTCTCTCTATKTTCTCTCCCTAAGACATCTCAGCAGTGTTTTCACCTCCTGGGTCATATCACTGTTGAGTGTAAAGCATGACGGCCAGAGGTTAAAATGAGGCAGGAAGGAACCAATTAGAATAGTTTCACCCCCTAAGGATGGGGGAGAGATTACATTATAAAGGGTATTTCATATATTTATCATAAATAATATGTATGGAAAGTCAACAAGATGGTGGAAATTTCCCCCCAACAATAGAAAACAGCAATGCAAACCTTGATGACAGCCAGGGCCCTTCTCTRCATTACAATAATATCAAATATAGATATACTGTATCTTGTAGATATTGATGTGATCCAACTTGGATACCATTCTGCATCMTTTCTGATTGGTGAACAATTCAGGATMGGATTAACGGTTTGTACAATGTACACAATCAACTCTATGTCAAGTGCATTGAAATGTCTCGATTTTTAAGACTGACATTTCTGATACTTAGACAACATACCAAAGCCCCCCAGCATATCTGATATAGAGCTACCTCTCCATCATTACAACAACAGGCACACAGAGAGGTGCAGTCGCCACTAGCTGGGTCTGTCTAGTCATTTTTAATAGAGCCCTGTCTCACTATGATCAACACAGATTTCAGGCTGGCTGCAAATATCGATCGCCAACAAACCAAGTAGAAAAATGTGTCTGACAAGTGAGAAGCACTCCTCTCCCAGAGAGTTTCCCTCAGCTATGTCCCTTCCAGTCCACCTCTCACTAAGGAGTGAGAGAGAGAGAGAGAGA
>NW_019942971.1:308394-314548 GCF_002910315.2 Salvelinus sp. IW2-2015
GGGGAGAAGAGAGGAAGAAGAAGAAGCTCGGTGTATGGGCTGGTCTTGATATTTTTTTCTTGAATGCTTTAACAGTATCGCTGTAGTGTCCAGCGGTTGCGTGTTCAGTAAATAATGTAACAGCCCCTCTTCTATTCGCTCTTCCTCGTGTGTGTGTGGGAAGTGTGGACACGTAGCGGTCATATGAAGCGGAGTATTCATGTGCAATTTGAGCGAGAGGAATATGTAGGAGATATATGTAGTGTGATGGTGTGAATATAAGGACATTGGAATCTATGTCGTGACCCCTAGATACACTATCAGTGTGCTATGAGCAAAGAGAGTTTTTGCTACGGTGCACCTGGGCTAGTTTAGAACAGCATTGGGTACTGCAATAGTACCAATCGAGGACATGAAGATGTGTGAATTATAGAGGATAGAATCTAGAATACTAAGTCACAGCTTATATGAATGAGTTACAGTTTAGAGTATGGCAATGGGACTGGAGTTTATATTACATTGGGCTGGAGTTAAGCGCTGGAGACATAGGGCTCTATGCTGACCAGATATACGGCGTGGCGAGCGATCTGGTTAGCGATCCATTTGTCGCGCAATGTTTGATTATTGGGTCCAGACGCAATAGGATATTAATCAAAAAAACTCTGAAGCTATTAAATCTCCTGGGGGGACGGTGAAAATACTTAAATTTCATTTGAATTTACGCTAGCTACTTGCTGTTGCTAGATAATTATGATGCGGATAAGTCTAATTGAGTTTTTTATTTTAATCCTGAAATGCCACACGGTCCTCTACACTTCCATTAATCCAGATAACTGTCAACCGATGTTGTTTTAATAATCCATCCTCTTTCCTTAAGGTCTTTTCTCTTCTTGACTTTTATGAACGGTTGGACAACCACTTTAGGTGTCATTCACAACCGACTGGAGTATGGACCTCAGTTCATCTTTCATTCACCACCGGGAATTATGTCCCCTAAAAACCAAATAGAAGAGGAAGATGACATCGTGGGTATATTGCTCTAAAACCAATTGAGAGGATGGCATACGTGGATATGTTTCTCTGAACCAAGTGGAGGAATAGGCACGTGCGTCTATAGCTCGCTAAAACAATGAGGAAGAATGGCAGGGGTATGCTCTAAAACCAATGAGGGATGATGGTATATTGCTCCTAAAGACATAATGCAGGAGATTGACATGGGGTATATGCTCTAACGAGAACAAATGGGAGAGATGGCAGTGGGTATATGCTCTAAACAATGAGAGAGAGATGGAGTGAGTATAACTGCTCCTAACAAATGACGGAGATGGCATCATGCGGTATTATGCTCCTAAAACGCCAAGTGAGGAGATGACACGTGATTTATTCTCTATAAAACAACAGAGGAGTGGACGTGAGGTTTATGCTCCTAAAACAATGTAGGAGATGGCAATGGGTATAGCTCATAAAAACAATGAGAGATGAGAGGCAAGGACTTTTCAAGGTGTGGAAGGTACAAATAGAACCACGTTATGATTTTAGCTGGCTGTACGCAGTGCTTTGGCTGAAACACCGGCCGTGTGAGTGATGATGGTCCAACTCCGATCATCAATTTCAATAAAATGTTATTTATAAAGCTCTGCTATACAGAACCCAGCCTAAACCCCAACAGCAATGCAATGCGTATGAATTAAGTTAGGATTAATTGTCCGAGTAGGCTTTGTGCATTTCAGGGTAAAATACACCAATTATATGCCAGGTCAATTTAGCTTAGCTAAATTTCCATAAATGTTTATACTTTTACGCTGTCCCCAATTAATCAGTTGGTTCAGAGTTCTTTTTGATTTTCAACCTAGTCGTCGTCGTGTGGGACAAATAGACATGCTGGGATTGTGCACTCAGAAAGCACGTCGTGTGTGGTTTGGTACATGATAAGTCACTTACTGCCAAATGAAATGAAGCAAAGTTCAGGAAAGTACCTTTAAGCACATTGCCCTGGCTGCTTGTTCGGTTCTCATCTGACTCTCTCTTGGTTCCTGTCTCTGTGTTTATGAGCATATACCCACGTGCCATCTCCTCATTGGTTTTTAGGAGCATATACCCACGTGCCATCTCCTCATTGGTTTTTAGGAGCATATACCCACGTGGGTGAATGAAAGATGAACTGAGGTCCACACTCCAGTCAGTTGTTGTAATGCACCTTAAAGTTGGTTGCCAACCGTCATATAAAGTCCAAAGAAGATGAAGAAGCCTTAAGGAAAGAGGAGAGATTACTAGAAACGAACTCGGTTGACAGTTTATCTGTGGATTAATTGTCAGTGTAGAGGACCRTGTGCATTTCAGGTAAAATAACAACTCAATGTTCATATCCCAGGTCAAATTAGCTAGCAACAGCAAGCTAGCTAGCTAAATTGCCATAAATGTTTAATGATTTTCGACCTGTCCCCAAATTAATATAATTGCTTCAGAGTTTGTTTTGATATTTCAACCTGCGTATCCTGATTGCGTCTGGACAAAATCAACATGCGCGCAATGGCGCACACAGACACACGCGCACGGGCGGTCTGGTCAGCATGTTAGCCTCTATGTCTCCAGCTTAACTACAGGTGCGGGTTATTGCTCCAGGTYCCATTGCATCCTAAACTGTAACTCATCATTATTAGCTGGTGACTGTAGTATCAAGGATCTGTCATGGTCCGTGTGGCAGACCATGCTGTAACGGGTAGGCTAGCTACACCTCTCTCTCATAGCAGATGATGTGTTGGCAGGCATGTTATGTCCTTATTTCCAATTAGCCAATTCTACCTTATTCCYCTCCTCATGCACAGTTGCATACCGCTCATGAGGCWTGTCCACACTCCACACACACACGAGAGAAGAAGAGAGGGGGCTGTAATTATACTGAAAGCACCGGATGGATCAGTGTGTGAAGCAATCAGAGAAAAAGTCAAGACCCATCACGTTCTCTTCCTCTCTCTCCCATCTCTACATCTTTTCCCACTTCCTCCTCTCTGCATGGTGTTTCCTACACTAGCGTGCCTCTTGCCCAGGTRTACAGTATGTGGCAGATTCACACGCCATTGTTTGGCCATACTTGTGGCCATATTGATTTAACAACAGAGGCCTAATTACAACCAATCTGTCAGGAGAGGAGTGTGAGCTAGGCGGCAGGCAGACAGTCAGGGGAATGGAATGAGAGTGACGGAGCGATAGAGGGGTAATTATTCCTTTCTTTGTCATTAGGATGGAGAATATAATAACCCTGTAGGCAGAGCACCAGGCAGTTTACATATCTCCCTCCCGTCTATCTTCCTCACTCTCTTTCCACCCCACCCTCTCCCTCCCCAATTTCCTTCTCTGCCTCTCCTTCTGCTCTCCGTTGCTCCCTGTCTCTCAGTAGTAGTCCACTGGGCATTGATTCAAACCCACTGCACATCCGCCCACTGTGTACTCGAACTCTGCCTCATCCTGCCTGCCTGCACACCACCACTGATCATTGCTATTCATACCACAACATGCCTCTCATTGTGTTGGTTCCTGTGTGTGAGTGAGTGAGTGAGTGAGTGAGTGAATCTAAAAAAATGTTATGCCCAAACTGAGGTATTATCTCTGGGTTAGTGAAGCAAACATGCCCTCAGTGGAGCAGGTTAAGTGTTTCTTCCTGGAGGTTTGCTGGGCCTCATAACTCCATGGTCAAGGACTATGGAAATGTCAATAGGGAACTGAGGTGAGGTTTTAGAGGGGCAGGTTAAACTCAGGGCCAAACAGTAGGGGTGCTTGGGTAAAATCCCCGGGGAAGCCAAGCCAGGGAAAAACAAGCCATATACTTGTACCTGTGTTGGGGTGACAGTTGATGGACAGACAGGCAGTCAGGGCGAGGAGTTGTGCGGTCAGCATCTTAGGACAGGCTGACAACTGTGAATAGGGCAGCGTGAGGAGTAACCGTAGTAACTGCAGCCATGGGGATCACACAGCCTTTTTTGAATGTTGCGGTAAGCAGTAAGCACCTCCTGGCCAGTTTTCTGTACGACCTTGCTTTCCCCTGCTCAATGAATCTTTTATGAGCTTGGCGATGTGGGTTTCTGTGAAGAAGATTGAATATAAAATATGGCAGTTGCGCCTAAAGCACAGCTTCTCTCTGTGATACAAAGCTTTCATACTCACTGGAGACGGAGCAGATTGGGCTGCTGCTGTGTGTACCTGACTGCACTGCAGTGCTCTCCTACAGAACTCTCCTCTTTTATAATTCCAATCACAAGACACACATTTCCAATACAGAGTGCCCTCACATTCAATCACAAGACACACATTTCCATATCAGAGTGCCCTCACATTCCAATCACAAGACACACATTTCCATATCAGAGTGCCCTCACATTCCCAATCACAAGACACACATTTCCATAATCAGAGTGCCTCACATTCCCAATCACAAGACACACATTTCCATATCAGAGTGCCTCACATTCCCAATCACAGACACACATTTCCATATCAGAGTGCCCTCACATTCCCAATCACAAGACACACATTTCCATATCAGAGTGCCCTCACATTCCCAATCACAAGACACACATTTCCATATCAGAGTGCCCTCACATTCCCAATCACAAGACACACATTTCCATATCAGAGTGCCCTCACATTCCAATCACAAGACAATATTCATATTTTAAAGTGGAAAGATGTCATCTTTGGAATGGATAGTGGACACACATTTCATTCCAGACAGTACACAGGTTCCATATCAGAATGTCAGAGAGAAGCTGTTTGATATCAGACAACTGGCACCCGGTACAATGGCCACCAGTCAGCTGAGGATGAGTTCTCTAGTGCTGTCTGATTCGGAAATCAAAATGAATCAAAAAGGTACATCCAGACAGAAGGAGAAATGTAAACTGAAACCCCCGTGAATGCTGCTGCCTCTCCTTTCTCTCTCTCTCTCTGTCCATCCCCCCTCTCATAGTACTTAATACCTTCTTCCCTGGGATTTCTGTCCTCTTCACCTTCCATTGTGAGTGTGACAGTGCTTCCCCTCCTGCTGAAAGCTAACTGTCGGAGAGCTTTCATTTTGTGGATGACCGGCGAGTGCTGCATGGGCTGCGGAGGCGGGCGGGGTGGGGGTGGCGAGAGGAACCTTTTATCAATGTGTTTCTGCAGTGAGCGCTCTGTCACAGCCACTCAGTAGGGTCATTGATGAGGGAGCCTTCCCTGACGGAGCCGGGGCCTGAAAGTCGCTAGTCAGGGGAGTCAGCGCCTGAGCTGTAGCCTGACAGCGCATATCAAGCAGCTCCTCCAGGCTCTTCTCCTCTCTGTAGGCCCATGGTTGGGAAGGTAAAGAGGTCGCTATTAGCTATGAAGCATATATTTGATATAGGCATAGAGATAACAAGTGTAGCAGCAGCAGCGTAAACACACTAGCCTATTCTCCTCTGATTTAAACTCTTTGGGACTTCCTCAACATGAGAAACACAGATATACCCATGTAGCAGTCACTGGCCATGCATACCATAACAGAGAATGCAGCAACGGCAGCAGACTTGAAATGATGAAGTGGGAACTATTTATCTGCACTGGGGTGTGTGTGAACAAAAGCTGGATGTTGGACCAAAACAAATTCTGTACTAGACACATTCATCATACCTTAGAACTAGGGACTGCAAATATGAACAAAAGATTAACCAAGGAAATGTTGGCCCCAGTGGTGTGTTTTCATGGATGCCAAAGGAAAGCCAGGCTTTCCCCAAACAATTATCAAGAAAAAAAGAGAAAAAACATAGACAATAATTTTTTCTTTCATCTCTCTGTGTTTCATAAATGGCCCTCAGTTCGCAAGAGGCTGAAATGTATCTCACCGAGAAAGTATACAGAGCGAGTGAAACAGCGCCCCTCTGTATGTGTAGTCCGTCTATCTGATGCTGTCTGGTCAAAAAGAGTATGACATTGTCGACGCCCATAGCATTGATTGCAAGGGAAGCCAGGAGCATTTGACCTCCCTGATAATTTTTTTCATAAAATAATAGCCAATCAGCTAAACTGAGAGTGCTCAGCTGTGAATGGTCCACCAAAAAAAAAGCAGTTTGGATTTGGCTTCACACCAATCACATCACATCAGAGACATATGAACTAACTAACATGTTATAGAGCAAACACGCAATTATCACAACACATAGTTGTA
>NW_019942971.1:318378-322328 GCF_002910315.2 Salvelinus sp. IW2-2015
AGCCAGTTTGGATTTGGCTTCACAACCAATCACATCACATCCAGACATATGAACTAATCTAACATGTTATAGAGCAACACCGCAATTATCACAACACATGTGTTAATATGGCTTGTTTTTCCCTGGCTTGGCTTCCCGGGATTTTACCCAAGCACCCCTACTGTTTGGCCCTGAGGGACCATTCACAGCTGAGCACTCTCAGTTTAGCTGATTGGCTATTATTTTATGAAAAAAATTATCAAGGGAGGTCAAATGCTCCCTGGCTTCCCTTGCAATCAATGCTATGGGCGTCRACAATGTCATACTCTTTTTGACCAGACAGCATCAGATAGACGGACTACACATACAGAGGGGCGCTGTTTCACTCGCTCTGATACTTTCTCTGGTGAGATACATTCAGCCTCTTGCGAACTGAGGGCCATTTATGAAACACAGAGAGATGAAAGAAAAATTATTGTCTATGTTTTTTCTCTTTTTTTCTTGATAATTGTTTGGGGAAAGCCTGGCTTCCTTTGGCATCCATGAAAACACACCACTGGGGCCAACATTTCCTTGGTTAATCTTTTGTTCATATTTGCAGTCCCTAGTTCTAAGGTATGATGAATGTGTCTAGTACAGAATTTGTTTTGGTCCAACATCCAGCTTTTGTYCACACACACCCCAGTGCAGATAAATAGTTCCCACTTCATCATTTCAAGTCTGCTGCCGTTGCTGCATTCTCTGTTATGGTATGCATGGCCAGTGACTGCTACATGGGTATATCTGTGTTTTCTCATGTTGAGGAAGTCCCAAAGAGTTGAAATCAGAGAGAATAGGCTAGTGTGTTTACGCTGCTGGCTACATCTTGTTATCTCTATGCCTATATCAAACATATGCTTCGACTGTATAGCTAATAGCGACCTCTTTACCTTCCCAACCATGGGCCTACAGAGAGGAGAAGAGCCTGGAGGAGCTGCTTGATATGCGCTGTCAGGCTACAGCTCAGGCGCTGACTCCCCTGACTAGCGACTTTCAGGCCCCGGCTCCGTCAGGGAGGCTCCCCTCATCAATGACCCTACTGAGTGGCTGTGACAGAGCGCTCACTGCAGAAACACATTGATAAAAAGGTTCCTCTCGCCACCCCCCCACCCGCCCGCCTCCGCAGCGCCATGCAGCACTCGCCGGTCATCCACAAAATGAAASCTCTCCGACAGTTAGCTTTCAGCAGGAGSGGAAGCACTGTCACACTCACAATGGAAGGTGAAGAGGACAGAAATCCCWRGGAAGAAAGGTATAAGTACTATGAGAGGGRGGGATGGACRGAGAGAGAGAGAGARAGGAGAGGCAGCAGCATTCACGGGKGGTTTCAGTTTASATTTCCTCCTTCTGTCTGGATGTACCTTTTTGATTCATTTTGATTCCGAATCAGACAGCACTAGAGAACTCATCCTCAGCTGACTGGTGGCCATTGTACCGGGTGCCAGTTGTCTGATATCAAACAGCTTCCCCTCTCCCTCCCCAATTTCCTTTTGCTCTGCCTTCTCCATTCTGCTCTCCGTTGCTCCCTTGTCTTTCAGTAGTAGTCCACTGGCATTGATTTCAAACCCACTGCCACATCCGCCCACTGTGTTACTCGAACTTCTGCCTCATCCTGTCTGCCTGCCACACCACCACTGATTCATTGCTATTCATACACAACATTCGCCTCTCATTGTGTTGGGTTTCCTGTGTGTGAGTGAGTGAATTCTAAAAAAAAAATTCTGCGCCAACTTAGAGGTATTATCTCTGGTTAGTGGAAAACAAAGCATGCCCTCAGTGGAGCAGTAAGTGTTTCTTTCCTGGAGGTTCTGCGGGGCCTTCATAACTCCATGGTCAAGGGACTATGGGGAAATATGTCATAGGGGAACTGAGGTGAGGTTTATGAGGGGCAGGGTTAAACTCAGGGCCAAAACAGTAGGGTGCTTGGGTAAAATCCCCCGGGGAGCCAGCCAGGGAAAAAACAAGCCATAATTAACACCATGTGTGTTGTGATAAGATTGCGGTGTGGTTGCTCCTATAAGCATGTTGATTAGTTCATATGTCTCGCATGTGATTGTGATTGGTGTGAAAGCCAAATTCCAATGGCTTTTTTTTGGAGGTGACCATTACACAGCTTGAGCACTCTCAGTTTAGCGATTGGCATTGATTTTATGAAAAAAGATTATCAAAGGGAGGTTCAAATGCTCCTGTTCCTTGCAAATTCAATGCTGCATGGGCGTCGACAATGTCATACTCCTTTTTTGACCAGACAGCATCAGTATAGCGGACTACACATACAGAGGGGCGCTGATTTCTACTCGCTTCTACTGGATACATTTCTTGGGTGAGATACATTCAGCCTCTTGGCGAACTGATGGGCACCTTATATGAAACAGCAGAGAGATGAAAGAAAAATTATTAGCCTATGTTTTTTCTCTTTTTCTGATTAATTGTTTGGGGAAAAAGCCTTGGCTTCTCTTTGCATCCATTGAAAACACACCACTGGGGCCAACATTTTCCTTGGTTGTAATCTTTTGTTTCATATTTTGCAGTCCATCTATCTAAGGTATTGATGAATGTGTCTAGTACAGAATTTGTTTTGGGTCCAACATCCACTTTTGTTCACACCACACCCCATTGCAGATAAATAGTTCCCACTTCATCATTTCAAGTCTGCTGCCGTTGCTGCAATCTCTGTTATGGTTATGCATGGCCAGTGACTGCTACATGGTAATTCTTGGTTTCCTCATGTTGAGGAAGTCCCAAAGGAGTTAAATCAGAGAGGAAGGCTAGTGTGTTAGCCTGCTTGGCTAACTTTGTTATCTCTATGCCTATATCAAATATGATGCTTCATAGCTAATAGCGGACCTCTTTACTTTCCCAACCATGGGCCTACAGAGAGGAGAAAGAGCCTGGAGGAGCTGGCTTGATGTATTCCTGTCCAGCTTACGAGCTCAGGGCTTAGACCCCCTGGACTTAGCGACTTTCAGGCAGGACCGTGCTCCGTCAGGGGAGGCGGGGGGCCTTTTTTTTCCCCCCTCCTCAATGCCCTACTGAGTGGTGTGACAGATGCGGCTCAACTGCAGATAAGCACATTGATTAAATAAGGTCCTCTCGCCCCAGCCCACCCCGATCCGCCTCCGGAAGCGCCATGCAGTCACTCGCCGGTCATGCCACCAAAATTGAAAGCTCTCGACAGTTAGCTTTCAGCAGGAAGGGGAAGCACTGTCACACTCACAATGGAAGGTGAATGAGGACAGAAGTCCCAGGAAACGATAAGGTGATATAAGTAGCTATAGAGGGGGATTGACAGAGAGATGAGAGAGAAAGGAAGGCAGCAGCATTCACGGGGTTTCAGTTTTTACATTTCCTGCCTTCTGTCTGGATGTACCTTTGTTGTATTCATTTATTTGAATCAAGCACTCGCTAGAGAACTCATCTCAGCTGACCTGGTGCCATTGTACGGGTGCCATGTTGTCTTGATATCAAAACAAGCTTTCTCTCTGAACTTCTGTGCATATGGAACCTGTGTCTGTCCTGGAATGAAATGTGTGTCACTACTTCCATGTTTCCCAAAGAATATCTTTCCACTTTAAAATGAATATTGTCTTGTGATTGGAATGTGAGGGCACTCTGATATGGAAATGTGTGTCTTGTATTTGGATGTTGAGTGGCACTTCTTGGATATGGAAATGTGGTCTTGTGATTGGGAATGTGAGGGCACTCTCTGATATGGATAATGTGTGTCCTTTGTGATGATTGGAATGTGAGGGCACTCTGATTAGGAAATGTGTGTCTTTGATTGTGGGTAATGTGAGGGCACTCTGAGATATGGAAATGTAGTGTCTTGTGATTGGAATTGCTGAGTGCACTCTGAATTGGTGAAATGTGTGTACATGTGTTTTGGGATATGTGAGGGCACTCTGATATGGAAATGTGTTCTTGGTGAGGGT
>NW_019942971.1:322353-328855 GCF_002910315.2 Salvelinus sp. IW2-2015
TGTCTTGTGATTGGGAATGTGAGGGCACTCTGATATGGAAATGTGTGTCTTGTGATTGGGAATGTGATAAAAGAGGAGAGTTCTGTAGGAGAGCACTGCAGTGCAGTCAGGTACACACAGCAGCAGCCCAATCTGCTCCGTCTCCCAGTGAGTATGAAAGCTTTGTATCACAGAGAGAAGCTGTGGGCTTTAGGCGCAACTGCCATATTTATATTCCAATCTTCTTCACAGAAACCCACATCGCCAAGCTCATAAAAGATTCATTGAGCAGGGGAAAGCAAGGTCGTACAGAAAACTGGCCAGGAGGTGCTTACTGCTTACCGCAACATTCAAAAAAGGCTGTGTGATCCCCATGGCTGCAGTTACTACGGTTACTCCTCACGYTGCCCTATTCACAGTTGTCAGCCTGTCCTAAGATGCTGACCGCACAACTCCTCGCCCTGACTGCCTGTCTGTCCATCAACTGTCACCCCAACACAGGTACAAGTAGCCTAGCGTTTAGCGCGTCGGGCCAGTARCTGAAAGGCACTTAACCCTAATTTCCTCCAGGAGCTCTGTACTACTATGGCTGACCATGTAAAACTGCACCTATCTAGCGTACTTGACAATACAACATCTTGTTTTTACACCACACGCCTCTCTTACGTTTGTTTATATTCATCTATTCATGTTAAATCCTCTCTGCGTCTCCAGAGAAACACTGATCTATTTGTGTAATAGCAGTAGCTAGCAGAGGACACAGTGTGTATAGCGTGTAGCCGAGGCCCAGCCCAGCTCTGGAAGGGTGTTGTCAGAGGGATGTCACATTGGGTTAGAGTCATCGTCCACAGACCTCTGAGAGCAGTGCAGCCTGCAGCGTAGAGGGAGAGACTATCTGGTATGGCTGATATTCATCCCAGCAGCACCAGCCTGCCTGACCTGCCTGGTCAGCTAAGCTAAGGAGAGGAGACATGAGCATATGAATAAAGATACGACACAACCTTCCCTCTGTAACCCGATATTCAATCAATATAATTGGGATGAAAAAATGTATTCGCTTACGCTGACTAGAATCATTATGTAACAGCACATGTTGGAAAAAACAAACCAATGACAGGTAATATATGATGGAATGATGATGACAGTCCTCTTTAGGTGTTGTTTTTGTGTAGACACCAACCATACAGGACTGGCCAGAATTACTTCTAGAGTTTACCATTTGTTATTTGAATGTGGTCCAAGAAGCAAGGTTGTCTGTAAAAAGGATTGCCTGCTATAAAAGTGTCTGTGTAAAATGCACCAAAAAAAAAGTAAAATAAAAGGACCACCAGAACTCACTGTACATATACTTTCCAGTATGTGTTGTAATACTATATATTACAACACATACTGTGTATTACAACACATACTATATATTGCAACACATACTGTCTCTTACAGCACATACTGTATATTACAACACATACTGTCCCTCTCCCTCCCCAATTTCCTTTTGCTCTGCCTTCTCCATTCTGCTCTCCGTTGCTCCCTTGTCTTTCAGTAGTAGTCCACTGGCATTGATTTCAAACCCACTGCCACATCCGCCCACTGTGTTACTCGAACTTCTGCCTCATCCTGTCTGCCTGCCACACCACCACTGATTCATTGCTATTCATACACAACATTCGCCTCTCATTGTGTTGGGTTTCCTGTGTGTGAGTGAGTGAATTCTAAAAAAAAAATTCTGCGCCAACTTAGAGGTATTATCTCTGGTTAGTGGAAAACAAAGCATGCCCTCAGTGGAGCAGTAAGTGTTTCTTTCCTGGAGGTTCTGCGGGGCCTTCATAACTCCATGGTCAAGGGACTATGGGGAAATATGTCATAGGGGAACTGAGGTGAGGTTTATGAGGGGCAGGGTTAAACTCAGGGCCAAAACAGTAGGGTGCTTGGTAAAATCCCCCGGGGAAGCCAAGCCAGGGAAAAACAAGCCATATTACAACCTATGTGTGTTTGATAAGTGCGGTGTTTGCTCTATAACATGTTAGTTAGTTCATATTGTCTCGATGTGATTGTGATGGTTGTGAAGCCAAATTCCCAATGGCTTTTTTTTTTGGTGGACCATTACACAGCTGAGCACTCTCAGTTTACGATTGGCTATTATTTTATGAAAAAAATTATCAAGGGAGAGGTTCAATGCTCCTGGCTTCCCTTGCCAAATCAATGCTATGGCGTCGACAATGTCATACTCTTTTTGACAGACAGCATCAGATTAGACGGACTACACATACAGAGGGGCGCTGATTTCACTCGCTCTGATACTTTTCTCTGAGATACATTCAGCCTCTTGCGAACTTGAGGGCATTATTGAAAACAGCAGAGAGATGAAAGAAAAAATTATTGCTCTATGTTTTTTTCTCTTTTTCTGATTATTGTTTGGGGAAAAAGCTGGCTTTCCTTTGCATCCATTGAAACAACACCACTGGGGCCAACATTTCCTTGGTTTAATCTTTTGTTTCATATTTTGCAGTCCTAGTTTCTAAGGTATGATGGAATGTGTCTAGTACAGAATTTTGGTTTGGTCCAACATCCAGCTTTTGTTCACACCACACCCCAGTTGCAGATAAATAGTTCCAACATTCATCATTTTCAAGTCTGCTTGCCGTTGTGCATTCTCTGTTATGCGTTATGCATGGCCAGTGACTGCTACATGGTATATTCTTGTTTCTTCATGTTGAGGAAGGTCCCAAAGGAGTTGAAATCAGAGAGATAGGCTAGTGTGTTTACGCTGCTTGGCTAATCTTGTTATCTCTATGCCTATATTCAAATATATGCTTCATAGCTGTAATAGCGACCTCTTTACCTTTCCCAACCATGGGCCTACAAGAGAGGAGAAAGAGCCTGGAAGGAGCTGCTTGATATGCGCTGTCCAGCTACAGCTAGGCTTAGACCCCCTGGACTTAGCGACTTTCAGGCCCCGGCTCCGTCAGGGGAAGGGGGGCGGGGGGGGGGCCCTTTTTTTTTTCCCCCCCCCTCCCCTCAATGACCCTACTGAGTGGCTGTTGACAGATGCGGCTCACTGCAGGAAAGCACATTTGATTAAAAGGTTCCTCTCGCACCCCCCCACCCCGCACCGCCTCCGCAGCGCCATGCAGCACTCGCCGGCATCCACCAAAATTTGAAAGCTCTCGACAGTTAGCTTTCAGCAGGAGGGGAAAGCACTGTCACACTCACAATGGAAGGTGAATAGGACAGAATCCCAGGAAAGAAAGGTGTATAAGTTACTATGAGAGGGGGATTGACAGAGAGAGAGAGAGAAAGGAGAGGCAGCAGATTCACGGGGGTTTCAGTTTTTACATTTCCTCCTTCTGTCTGGATGTACCTTTTTGTTTCATTTTTGATTCAAGCACTCGGAGAACTCATCTCAGCTGACTGTGGCCATTGTACCGGGTGCCAGTTGTCTGATATCAAAACAAGCTTTCTCTCTGACATTCTTGCATATGGAACCTGTGTCTGTCTGGAATGAAATTGTGTGATCCACTACTTCCATGTTTCCCAAGATTGACTCTTTCCACTTTAAAATGAATATTGGTCTTGTGATTGGAATGTGAGGGCACCTGATATGGAAATGTGTGTCTTGTATTTGGATGTGAGGCACTCTGATATGGAAATGTGTGTCTTTGTGATTGGGAATGTGAGGGCACTCTTGATATGGAAATGTGTTGTCTTGTGAATTGGAATTGAGGCACTCTGATATTAGGAAATGTGTGTCTTGTGATTGGGGAATGTGAGGGCACTCTGATATGGAAATGTGTGTCTTGTGATTGGAATGTGAGTGCACTCTGATATTGGAATTGTGTGTCTGTGTTTGGGAATGTGAGGGCACTCTGATATGGAAATGTGTTCTTGGTGAGGGTTTGGGAATGTGAGGGCACTCTGATATGGAAATGTGTGTCTTGTGATTGGAATTGGAGGGCACTCTATATGGAAATGTGTGTCTTGTGGATTGGGAATGTAAAAAAAGCGAGATTCTGAGGAGAGGCACTGCAGTGCAGTCAGTACACCAGCAGCAGCCCAATCTGCTCCGTCTCCCAGTGAGTATGAAAGCTTTGTATCACAAGAAAAAGCTCGTGGGCTTTAGGCGCAACTGCCATATTTTCATATTCCAATCTTCTCTCTCACAGAAACCCACATCGCCAAGCCTCATTAAAAATTCATTGGGCAGGAGGAAAGCAAGGTCGTACAGAAAACTGGCCAGGAGGTGCTTATGCTTACCGCAACATTCAAAAAGGCTTGTGTGATCCCCATGGCTGCAGTTCTACGGTTACTCCTCACGCTTGCCCTATCACAGTTGTCAGGCCTGTCCTAAGGATGCTGACCGCACAAACTCCTCGCCCTGACTGCCCTGTCTGTCCATCAACTGTCAACCCCAACACACGGTACAAGTAGCCTAGCGTTTAGCGCGTCGGCCAGTACTGAAGGCACTTAACCCCTAATTTCCTCCAGGAGCTCTGTACTACTATGGCTGACCATGTTAAAAACGTGCACCTATTCTAGCGTACTTGACAATACAACATTCTTGTTTACACCACACGCCTCTCTTTACGTTTGTTATATTCATCTATTCATGTTAAATTCCTCTCTGCGTCTCCAGAGAAAACACTGATCTATTTGTGTATAGCAGTAGCTAGCAGAGGGACACAGGGTATACGGTTGTAGCCGAGGCCCAGCCCAGCTCTGGAAGGGTGTTGTCAGAGGGATGTCACATTGGGTTAGAGTCATCGTCCACAGACCTCTGAGAGCAGTGCAGCCTGCGCGTAGAGGGAGAGACTATCTGGTATGGCTTGATATTCATCCCAGCAGCACCACCTGCCGACCTGCCTGGTCAGCTAAGCTAAGGAGAGGGGACATGAGCATATGAATAAAGATACGACACAACCTTCCCTCTGTAACCCGATATTCAATCAATATAATTGGGATGAAAAAATGTATTCGCTTACGCTACTGGAGAATCATATGTAACAGCACATGTTGGAAAAAACAAACCAATGACCAGGTAATATATGATGGAATGATGATGACAGTTCCTCTTTAGGTGTTGTTTTTGTGTAGACACCAACCATACAGGACTGGCCAGGATTACTTCTAGAGTTTACCATTTGTTATTTGAATGTGGTCAAGAAGCAAGGTTGTCTGTAAAAGGATTGCCTGCTATAAAGTGTCTGTGTAAAATGCACATAAAAAAAAAGTAAAAATTAAAGGACCACCCAGACTCACTGTACCATTATACTTTCCAGTATGTGTTGTAATACTATATTAACAACACATACTTGTATTACAACACCATACTATATATTGCAACACATACTGTCTCTTACAGCACATACTGTATATTACAACACATACTGTATTATTACCAACACTACTGATCTATCAGCACATACTATATATTACAACAACATACTGTGTATGTCTGATAAGCACAGTATGTGTTGATAATATAGACAGTATGTGTTGTAATATACAGTATGTGGTTGCAATATACAGTATGTGTTTAATATTACAGTATGTGTTGGCAATATACAGTATTGTGTTGCAATATACAGTCATGTTGTTGCAATAATACAGTATGTGCTGTAGAAACAGATATGTTTGCAATTATACAGTATGTTGTTGCATATACAGTATGTGTTGATCAAGTATAACAGTATGTTGCTGTAAGAGACTACTTCAATTTGCCTTCAATTGTGGCCAGGCAAGTTCAATCAAGCATATCTGACATTTTTGAAAGAAAAATATGATATTAAACTCAGAGCTGCTGTAGACCAGATTAGATACGGATCTAGAATACTGAGTGTGGACAGTCAGTTAGGACACCTTCTCTCCAGGTAGTTACATTTACATGTTAGTCATTTAGCAGACACTCTTATCCAGAGCGACTAACAGTAGTGAGCGCATACATTTCCATACCTTTTTGTTGTGGTACTGGTCCCCTGTGGGTTTTGAAGCCACAACCCTGGCATTTCACGCACCATGCTCTACCAACTGAGCCACACTGGACCACCAGTTAGAAAGGCAGAGACGCTGTGAGACAACCCAGTCTCAGAGCGCCATACAGGGACAGTGTGTTAATGTGAGGGACGAGGAGGCCTATGACTCTTGCACACTCTACCCAGCATTCCATCTGTTCTGGTGGTCCGTTACAGCCCAGACCGTTTGCGGCTCAGTGCCCATCCCTCACCTGTTTCACCCCTGCCTCACAGCAGAATCCCTCCCCTTCCTGTACCTCAGCCCAGCGTCACACTGATATCACTCCCCTTCCTGTACCTCAGCCCAAGCGTCACACTAATATCACTCCCCTCCTGTACCTCAGCCCAGCGTCACACTAATATCACTCCCCTTCCTGTACCTCAGCCAGTGTCACACTGATATTCACTCCCCTTCCTGTACCTCAGCCCAGCGTCACACTAATATCACTCCCCGGTCAGCAGTGTCCATTCTGTCTACTGACCTACTTTGTAGAAGAGGTGCACCACAGACTCTCACA